>NC_088879.1:37660214-37960214 GCF_032884065.1 Artemia franciscana | reverse complement strand
TAAAGAGGTCAAAAAACTCTTGGGTATGATAGCACCAGAGGGTTTCGTAGTATGGAATAGTGACGTCAATTGAGATGGTGTATCACTTTGATGATGGCTTGCGAAAACATGAAACAATGGATTCAATGCATGGTTATTAACAAGAAAATATCTGGAAATTGTCTTAGGAATAATTAGGGATGCTAGAGGGTGCCATAGCACCCAGTTAGAGTAAAGGAGGGTGGCGTGAATTACATGGTGTAATATAAGCCGATGGGTTTACAGCAAGATTTTTGAAAGACTCTTGGGCATGATAGCACCAGGGGGTTTCACAGTATAGATAATGGTGGCTTGCGAAAACCTGAGCCAATGGACTTAATGCATGATTTTGTCACGGAAATAGAATATTTAAAACCTAATTTTATCAAGGAAATATTTGAAAATGTCTAAGAAATGATATATGTGTCACTCGGATCTCATGGGCCAGGCACACCTTGCCAAGGTGGCGTGAATTGACATGATGTATCACGAGCAGATGAGTTTTAAAATTACGAACCGTTGGATTTAATGCGTGATTTTATCATGAAAATATCTGGAAAATGTCTTAGAAATAATGGGGGGTTGTAAAGGGTTCCAAAAGGACCAGTGATAGTGTAGCACGATAATGTAAATTGATATGGTGTTTCACGGAGGGTTTGCTTGCAAAACATAAACAAATGGGTTTAATGCATAATTTTATCATAAAAATATTTGGGAAATGCCGTAGGATCGATGAAGGGGGTGCTAGAGTGTGCCAGAGAGCCAGTCATAGCGTGACATCCTGACGTGAACTGGCATGGCGTAACACGGAGGGTTGGCTTGCGAAAAAATGAGCCAATGTATTTAATGCATTATTTTAATGCATGATGTATCATTGAGGTGCCACGGGCCAGCCATATATTGTCACGTTGGTGTAAATTGCTTGGACTAACATGTTCAACCAATGGATTAAAATTAATGTTGGAGGTGATAAGAGAGTATTTCTTTGGAGGGGGACTGATATCTAATACCTGGTCAAAGAAACGAGGTATTTTCCTTGAGATCTCTCAGAAATAATTCTTACTATGGTTTAAATTTATGCTTAATAAAAAACCTTGAAGTGTTCCCCCAACCAATAATTGCTAGGGTCCCCCAAAAAACATTGCTAAAGCTCCCCAACCAATAGAATTGGTTACTAGTGGCCCCGTTGAAATTGCTTGCTACGGTCCGCAGTAATTGGTTGTTAGGGGCCCCGTTAGAATCGACTGAAAGGGATCCCCCGTTAGAATTGGCTGTTATGGGGTAAGATGACATTTATGTAAGAGCCCTCATTGACATTGGTCGATAGGATCCCATGGGAATTGGATGCAAGGGAACATTGGTGGAATTGGATAGTAGGGGGCCCCCTTGGAATTGCTCACAAGGGTCCCATTCGAATTGGTTTCAATGGGACAGACGGAATTGGAAGCTATTCGCCCCCGGTAGTTAGGTAGGGGCCTGTTCGAATTGCTCACTAGGGGTCCGCAGTGGGATTTAATGCTAGGACCCCGGTTGGGATTGGTTTATAGGATTTCCACATTTCTTTAATTCATTGTTCTAGTTGATTATATTTTATCCTTTATAAGCTTTTTTGACGCTTTGTTTTTTCTTTTTTTGAGTTTTAACTGCCTTTCAGTAGTTCATCATTGTATAGCGTTTTTTATTAGTAAAATTTGTATGTGCAATAAAAATCCTTCGTACTCTATATTTCTTGTTTCAGGATAAAACTTCGATAGGTAATTGTTTAGCAATTTAAGCACCTTGTAGCGTATGTACATATGTATGCTTATTCAAGAATGATTCTGATATAAGTCTAAAATTCTGTGTACTGAAGAAGAAAAGAAGAGACTTTTGAACGTATATGAAGGTATATCATATTCTTGCCATCATTATGGTTAGAATATACTCTCACTTTTATTTCATTTCTGATAACATGCCAAGTTCCAACAGAATAGAGGCTCTTTTACTAAATAAACACGTTATGAACAAGCCCCAATATTATCTTATTACATTCTCTAAAGTATTACTGAAAATGCAGGTGCATACCAAATGTAAGCAATTTCTAGGAATCGATTTACCCCCCTCTCCATGTCAATTATTGCAACCATATGGGAATACACGATCCATTTAATCATTCTAATAAGCGAAACAGTAAATTTTCTGATTGGGAAACACCTTATCATGTAGAATGTATTAGGCGAATTAAAATGTTAGAAACAATTTCATAGTCCAACTGTATTGTACTCCATTCCATTGAAGGGGAGCCCCTTTCAAATCTTAATGTGAACATAAACTCTTTGGAATACAAAGGTTCCCTGAGAAAAACGTCTTGAAAGAAAATGAAAATTAAACAAGAAAAAACTCCTTGTAAGAAAAAAAACACCGTGACAGAGATTGAGTTCTCAATTTCTTTTTTAATTTCAAAGTATTATATAGCATCCCACTGGTGTTCCCTCCTCATTTACAAGCGGGGATCCCCTACGGCCCTGAGGAAACAAGTCACGTTAGAATACGTCATCCTTAACAAAAGTAAACATTTTCTTTTTCGTAAGAACTAAAGAAATCCTGAAAAATGTCTTAAAAACGTTTTGGAATGTCTTGAAAATGTCAAAAAATGTCTTAAAAATGTCTTGAAAGGTCTTGAAACGTCACGAAAAATATCTTGAAAAAATGTCTTGATAAGACTCCCCTACTTGACTAGTGGACTCTAACACGTTCTGACATGTGACAATAAAAGAAATGCGGTGTAACAGTTAAGGCCTATTATTTAACAATCAAAGTAAACCTCCCCTATTACGTAACATGCACCTGCCTCTCCTAGGAAACATTCCCTTTTACGTAGGTGTAATATACTTGTACACTACAGTATTGCGTCAGACTCGAATTTCCGTCTTGAGGGGCTAGTACCTCCAACAATTTACCCCCTATGTTCATTGTTGAAAGTATTACGCCCCCACTACTAATTTTGTCTCATTATTGTGAAAATAAATAAAAAGGGATTTGAAAATTAAAAAGTTTTTTTCCACAGAAAGCTACTCCTTCAAAGGACCTCTACACCTTCCTAAGATATTAAGTGCCATATGTTTCCAGCTTTTTTTCTGATTCTTACCCATTTTTTGTTTTTAATTTTGTACCCTCTGCTACTAAAAACCATGTTATTACATTTCAAACATTTTTTGAAAATTGTTAATAGTTTTTCAATTTAAAAATTTTTGATTTTTTTAAAGTTCTTAATTTTTTGCAATCTTTCAATATATTTAAAGTTCTGAAAGTTCCCATTTAACATACTCATGCAATTCAGTTGCTTTGTTTATGTCCTTGGAACTTTACTCGAAATTAATTTAAAAAAAAAAAACGAATCCGAAAACAAAAATTTTCTGAAGTAAAACAAAGACCATATTAAACCTGTTATCAGCAGAAATTTAATGCTATAATAATTCAAACTCAAAACGATGAAAATTACTGATAAAGAATAAATGAGATCCAAGACAAAATGAAATTAAATAAACAATTATAGCAAACATATGTACAAGAGGTACTAATATAAGTGAATAAACAAAATCTTAAAACGAGTAAAACTTAAACTGAATTTGCAAATCAAGCTTAAAATGAAAAAAAAATCATTACAAACAAGAGTTTAGATACTGTCCCACTCCCTAACCGTAGAAGTCTAAGGACTACAGCGTCATTGGTGCTTTACTGAAGAGTATATGTGTCTTGAACAGTCTTGGAAAGAACTAATAAAATCAAATTTAACGTTTGACATATAACAGCATTAATTGCTAAAAACTCATCAGTTCAAAATTGTGTTTCACTGTAATTTTTGTTTTCTGTGATGTAATAAGCAAAACAGACAATATTTGTAATGTAATTCCTTTTCAGTAAAGCCCTAATGACGCAGTAGGCTTTGTACTTTTACAGTCAGGGACGGAGGCGGTAGCCAAAGTCTCATTTATTGTTATTTGTTTATTTGAAATTTGAATTTCAGATTCAAACTAAGTTTTAATCTTTGAAGATTTATTTATACAATCCCAGAGGCATTGTTATATGTTTCTTTGGATTATTTTGAACGAAGTGTCTATCTCGAAATTTTGATCGGATGCATTTGGAGAAAATAGAGATTAAGAGACCTAGTTGCCCTTCAATCACTGATTCTTAAAAAGGGAACTAGAACTTTCCGTTTCCGATCAAATGAGCCTCCTCCAAAGTTTATAGGACCACCCTTTTCATAAAAACCTTATATGCCCCCAGGTTATATACTTGTAACCATCCTCCCTAGTTTTCGGGGTTCTGTCAACCCCGGAGACATTATTATATAATCTTTGGACAAAAATGTCTATCTTAAGATTTTGATCAACTGCATTTTTGGAAAAGATGGTTTAGGGGAGGGGGGGGGGCTTCTTGCCTTCTTATCACTTTGGACTCTTAAAATCCCAACTATAACTTTCAATTCCCAATCAAATATGCCTCCTCCAAAGTTTATATGACCATTCTTTCCATAAGAGTTTACATGCCCCCAAGCCAAAACTCACAGCCCTTATCCCCAGCCTATGGGCGGCTGTTTCAACCCCGAAGGCATTGTTATATGACACTTGGACTATTTTAGACAAAATAGCTATCTTCAAATTTTGATCAGTTGTATTTTGGGAAAAGAGGGCGTGGGGAACAGTTGATCCCCCCAATCGCTTTTGGCTCTTAATAAAATAACCTATAACTTTCAATTTTAAATTTCCAATCAATTGAGGCTCCTCCAAAGTTTACAAGACCACCTATTCCACAAAACCTTATGTGCCCTTGGGGCATAACTTGAAACCCTTTCCCCGAGCTCTGGGGGGCTTTGTCAACCCCGGAGGCATTGTTACATAATCTTTGGACTATTTTGAACAAATTGGCTATCTCAAAGTTTCAATCGGATGCATTGGCGAAAAGAGAGCGTTGGGGCAGGAGCTAGTTGCCCTTCGATCACTTTTGACTCTCAAAAACGACACTAGAACTTTCAATTTTCATTGAAATGAGACCTCTCAAAAGTTTATACAACCATGCCTTCCAAATGACGTACCTCTGGAAAAATAATAATGATAAATGAATAATAAAGTATTGAAGCCTTATGGCATTTACTATAGGCAACGGTATAGCATTGCCTCCAATTGGTCAGTAGTAACTGTTCGTGTTATACTACAATTATAGAATAGATATTGTGATTAATTGACTTTCACTCATAGTGTATAATTTTACCATTGCTGTTAATCATAATAAGGAACAGTAGAGAGCCAAGCAAGGATACTTATAAAAGCCGCTAAACACTGGCATACAATTATAATAATTATTCTGGCATTCCACATATTTATAGTGGTTTAATAGAATACTTGGAATAACTGTTATAGGAAAATGACCGATATGGTACTCATTTAGAAGCTTAATAGGTTTAGATAACCGCGCAACCCCTTTTAAAATTTTGGTTAAACCACCGGCGTCAGTAATCATGGAAAAAGTATATCTTGAAGAAGGAGCAAACTAGAAAAATAGAAGAGCCAAAACCTCATTTCAAATTGGTTGTGGTTCTTAGTTATATTTTACAGTTTTTGCAAAAAACACGGCTATTATAATTACAAACGAAAAAAAAGATTTTCCAACCTAAAGTATTGAGCAACATTAAAACTTAGAGCAAAAAAAAAATATTATGTGTACCAGGGGGATGCCTCCTCCTCAATACTTCACTCCTCAGGCTGTAGATTGACTTTTTGTTCCAATTATTTAACAAAAATCATTAGAATAATAACCTTTTTTAGAATTTCTAAGAAAAACTTTTGCGTAAAGAGCGAGGTATTGATGAGGGGGCTTCCCTTCCACATACGTAATAGTTTCTGTTCGTTTTAAGTTTTAACGTCAATCCTTACTTTCAAATGAAAAACTTGCTTTTTATTTACTTCCTGATCGTTTTCAAATTGTGTCAGGAAATTTGACTCCCCTACGATAAAATTCCCCCCCCCCAAAAAAAACGTTATCTGTACACTACCCAATAGCTAATAATATATGCAAAAATCATATATATGAAAGATCATAGCCTGCAGCCCTTCCCAGAGGACTTCAAGGGGTGGGGTTTAATTCATCCTAAAAGACATAGTTTATAGGTTTTTTGATTATTTTGAACAAAATTACTTAAACTTAGACTTAGGTCCTCCCACGCCTGAAGGCGCATTAGGCAGCAATAGTGATTCGCCACAACGACCTGTCCTTAGCCATTGACCAAAGCTCCTCCATCGAAGACTTGGCCAACTCCGCCTCCTTATCTGACATTCTGCCAATGGTTATTTCAGGTCTCCCTGACTTGTGGAGGCCAGGGGGTGTATAGCACCTTATGTCATGTGGCAGTCTTCTATCACCCATTCGCACCATCTGCCCCCAATACATCCATCGTCGCTTTCTGACGGCATCAAGGATGGGGGTATGATTTGTCATGCTATAAATTTCATCATTCTTTATTCTCTCCGCCCAATGTATGATCAAAATAGATCTTGGGCAGTTATTATCGAATGCCCGTAGTCGTTTTTCTAGTTGCTTGATGATGTTATAATTTTCACAACCATATGTAAGGACGGAGAGGACATTGCTACTATAAATTTTGAGCCTTAGCTTTTGGAAATATTTGTTATTTCTTCAAACATTTCTAAGACAATTGAAGGCAGAGCCAGCCAATGCTTTTCGGCACAAAATTTCTCTTTCAGGATTGGCATCTTGCGTAAGAATGCTGCCGAGATATTTGAACTATCTCACTATTTCAATTTCCTTATTGTTGACCAGGAGTCCTTCAGCTAAGTCAGGAATGACCGCATTTGACATTGATTTTGTCTTTTTAGCGCTTATGGAGAGTCGAATAGCATTTGCCACACGCCCAAGTTCATTAATATTGTGTTGTATAGCTTCTGACTCGTGAGCGAAGAGTGCAATATCGTCCTCAAAAACACCATCATGAAGTTCTCTTAGTGGGTTTAATTGTAGACCCCCCACTGAAGCTACATCCACGAAGCACAAAATCTATGACTATGGCAAATAATAATAGCGATAGAATGCAGCCCTGCCTTACACCTGACTGAACGGTGAACCACTCCGTTAGGCCATCCTCTGTTTGTACTGCGCACATAATATCAAGGTATAGCGCTTTAACTATATTTACCATTTTGATCGGGATCTCGTAATGCATTAAAATTTTCCACATGGTCTCGCGGTGTATCGAGTCGAAGGCCTTGAGAAAGTTTATAGATACTGTGAGTAGTTGAACTAGCCATTCATTAGATTCTTCGAGCAGGACTCTTAGGCTAAATATTAGGTCACAACACGATCTATTTTGGCGGAATCCATGCTGTTCATCTCTCAGAACTTTCTCCACTTTATTTTGAATTATACTGAGAATAATTTGGCACAAAACCTTGCTATCAACTGATTGTAAAGCAATGCCTCTCCAATTACCACATTTAGTCTTTTGTCCTTTTTTGACCATTTGCCTTTGACTGGCCTTTTGAATGGCCTTTGACTATTCACTCAGGACTTTTTCATCATCCAAACACGCAACAAAAGTTCAAACATGGGCACTGGTAGGGCGCTTCTACCATATTTCAACAGTTCTGGGGGTATGCCATCGTTGCCGGCGGCCTTTCCGTTTTTCAAAGTCTTTAAAGCCTCTTTTACTTCACTCAGCAAGAGAGGTCCGGAATATATTCCAAGATCGAAAAATATTTCTTCAGGGATATTCAAGGAAGTTGTGGGTGGTACCTTATTTAATACCTCACTGAAATGCTCCATCCAGTGTCGGATTATGTCATCCTTCGCCTTCTTTCTTTTCAACTTGGGTCGAAGAAGCCGTCGAAATACCCTCAAGCTCATTCGTTATAGCGTACACAGTACGACTATCTCCCGGCCTGGCGGCTATTTGAGCCTGATCAGCCATAGTTTCGAGGTACACCTTCTTATCATATCTAGTCCGTGTTTTGACTTGTTTATTGAGACGCTTATATTGCGCTTTTAGATCATCTAGATATTCTCTAGTGAATGTCGTGTTAGGCTAATGCCTATTCACGAGGATTTCGACTTCTGCCCTTTGATCAATGATATCCCAATTGCCTTTTATCAAGGATATGCAATTGCCATCTCAAAGTTTCGGTTAGGTGACTTTGGATATGAACCGGCGTGGGAGTTGAGCTACCCATCAATAATTTTGGTCACTTCAAAGGAGTAATAGAACTTCTGATTTCCGATGAAATGAGCCCTTTCCTGATAGTCTAGGATAACTGGTTCGATACGATCACCCAGAATAAAACAAACATAAACACAAACGAACAAGCAATGAAACACGCATCCGTGATCTTTCTTCTGGCAAAAAAAAACGCACAATTCTATTTACCGTCATAAATAAGAGCTTGAAATCTCTACAGTAGGGTTGTCTGATATGCTGAATCTGATGGTGTGATTTTTATTAGCATCACCTGATGCTTTTTGGGTTCTACTCCTTTTTTCAAAATTCGGTAAATTTTCTAAGGCCCGAAATTTTTGATGGGTAACATTAAACTTGACAAATTTTAAATGTTTTTACTCAGCATCAAATGTTACTCAAAAATTACTCAGCATCACTGACGAAATTACAGACCAGGACACCGGGACACAAATGACGACCGGGATACTCAAAGAGAAATTACTCAAAGAGAAATTAACTGATTATTTTTGATACGTCTGTTATTATAGAGACTCTGTTTTTCAGATTTTCAGTTATTATTGAGCCGGTAACACTTCGTTACCACGAACTGCCTGATTACCTACAAGTTGAGACAGTACTAATAGCCATAGTAGCTTAAAAAGATCTGTATATAATTAGACAATAGTGCAGAATAATAATATTCCATGTAGCGCATTTAAATTGAGTGTAATATGAGATGTGTTCCTCAGAAAAGTTAGTAACAGATGACAGTTATTAACACAAGTGGGCTGTGAGATATCCTGTGTAATACTCAAATAGATTGCCATTCTTTGTTACCTTTTGTTGCGTAGTGTATTTCACTGACTGAATGAGTGCACCTCAGTTTGATAGGCACTTTGTTAAGATAATATTGAGCAAATATTCACCATTCTTCTATCATAGACTTCAGTCAGCTGAAAAGTTTGTTGGTAATTCTGCTTGGGTGGCGAGGTGACACAAGGTGTTGTACTGAAACTCTCTTTGCTGATGGCATTTGTCAAGCTGCTGAATGTTTCTTCTTATTTTCTGATGAAAGTTTCTTCTCTGAAGAACTCTTGATTGTTTTATAGTTAACCATATGCCTATAGACCTGCTAGTTTAATTAGCAGGATAATTTAATGCCGGCATTATTAAATTAAGCAGGATAATTAAATTAAGCAGGCATTAATTTAATGCCAAGAATAAGGAGCAATTAAAGAAGCTTCTAAATAAAAAAACTAACATTGACATTAAGCAGGAATGAAACAAACCACTGGAATAATTACTTAATACATTTTTACTGTCAGCAGCCTATGTAACTAATCCTTCACATAAGATAAAGAAGAAAAACCATAGACAAACATGACTTCACGTATGCATATGGAAATACACAAAGATAAACACTCGAAAAGAGGAAACCTTTTTTTAAGCTATTGAAACATATCGATTTCATTCAAGAATTCAAAAATCTTTCCAAGAGATTTCAACTTGAGCCAAATGTTTCCATCTTTCCACTAAACCAGTGAACGTAAACTTAACAATTTTTTAATTAAATTATTTTTAAGCACCTCGGTTATTTGACATTAGTCCCGGACCCTGTAGTCTTTAAAAAAAGGACAGATCTTTTGCGAAGCTCAGACTTACGCTCTTTAGCATATTTTAGCCCCATAAATCCGCCTGTGCTGATTTGTTTCTGATAATTTCTTCTTTTTTGGCTTAAAGTGTTTGTAATATAATTTAGTGCTTATTTCAATACTCCATTTATAGTCGGTTGGAACACCGTCTGACAAAAATTGGCTTATTTTTCCTAGTTTGCATTCAAAGTCAACATCATTTCTCACGTCTCGAAAGGGAAAAATGACACTTCCCTAGAATTCCTAAAATGATATCTGCTTTGTTTTCACTTTTGATATAACTGATCCTAATGGGGTCAAGAAAGCCCTAGGGAATAATTGATAAGGTTTTCGTGGTCCAGGAGAGGAAGTAAAAGCTTAAGAAACGAGCAGGTCCTCCCTACAACTGCAAAAATTAACAGGAAAATCTATTTTTTCCTATGTTGTATTTTAAAAGTTGAAGAAATGGCCATTAGATGGTAGTGCAAATTGTTTCTTTTTGGGGTTAGTCTAAAAAAAAATCCAGAAAGAAAATCTTCAAAGAAAAATAAAACTATATTAAACCAAAGATAGGCAGAAATAATGTCAAATAATCATTCCAACTTAAAAAGAAACGAGATCACTATCAAACAGTTCGTGGTAACGAACTGTAGTAAGGAGCGACCCGGCTCAATAGTAACCAAAACTCTAAAAAATGGAATTTTGATACCAATACCTACATCAAAAGAATCGCATTTTAATGCTGATTTTAAATATATAAGTTTCATCAAGTTTAGTCTTACCCATCAAAAGTTACGAGCCTGAGAAAATTTGCGTTATTTTAGAAAATAGGGGGAAACGCCCCCTAGAAGTCATAGAATCTTGACGAAAATCACACCATCAGATTCAGCGTATCAGAGAACCCTACTGTAGAAGTTTCAAGCTCCTATCTACAAAATGTGGAATTTTGTATTTTTTGCCAGAAGGCAGATCACGGATGCGTGTTTATTTGTTTTTTTGTTTTTTTGTTGTTTTTTTTCCCCAGGGGTGATCGTATCGACCCAGTTGTCCTAGAATGTTGCAAGAGGGCTCATTGTAACGGATATGAAAAGTTCTAGTGCCCTTTTTAAGTGACCAAAAAAATTGGAGGGCACATAGGCCCCCTCGCACGCTAATTATTTTACCAAAGTCAACGGATCAAAATTCTGGGATAGCCATTTTATTCAACGTAGTCGAAAAACCTTATAACTATGTCTTTGGGGACGACTTACTCCCCCACAGTCCCCGTGGGAGGGGCAACAAGTTACAAACTTTGACCAGTGCTTACATATAGTAATGGTTATTGGGAAGTGTACAGGCGTTTTCAGGAGGATTTTTTTGGTTGGGGGAGGGGTTGAGAAGAGGGGGATATTCTGGGGGAACTTTACATCGATATTTTGTCATGGGGGAAGAAAATCTCCATGAAGGGAGCGCAGGATTTACTAGCATTATTTAAAAAAAAAAACAATGAAAAAATAAATATGAAAAAGTTCTTTCAGCTGGAAGTCAGGAGCAGCATTAAAACTTAAAACAAACAGAAATTATTACCCATTTGAGGGGCTCACCTCCTCCTAATACCTCTCTCTTTACGCTAAAGTATTTTTAGTAATTTCAACTATTTATTCTACGGCTTTTGTGATTCTGGGGTCATTCTTAATGAATTGGGACAAAATTTAAGCTTTAGTGTAAAGAGCGAGGATCTGACAAGGGGGCGAACCCTCTCATATATGTAATAAAAATATGAGAATACAAAAGTTCTTAACGTAAGCTAATTTATAAGTTAAGTAGATCTTTTACTAATAAAAATATTCGTAAAAAATTAAAAATTCTAGTTGCCTTTTTAATTAACCAAAAAATTGGAGGGCAACTAGGCTTCCTCTCCCGCTCTTTTTTTCTCAAAATCATTCGATCAAAATTATGAGAAAGCCATTTAGCCAAAAAAAAAATGCAAATTTTGTTTTAATTGTACTTCTGCGGAGAGCCAAAATCAAAACATGCATTGATTCAAAAACGTCCAGAAATTAAATAAAAAAACAAGTTTTTTTAACTAAAAGTAAGGAGCGACATTAAAACTTAAAACGACCAGAAATTACTTCGTATACGAAAGAGGCTGCTTCCTCATCAACGCCTCGCTCTTTACGCTAAAGTTTGACTCTTTCTCTCAATTCTTCTTTTTAAAACAGTAATAAACTTTAGCGTAAAGAGCGGGGCGTTGATGAGGAAGCAGCCTCTTTCGTATACGAAGTAATTTCTGGTCGTTTTAAGTTTTAATGTCGCTCCTTACTTTTAGTTAAAAAAACTTGTTTTTTTTATTTAATCAATTAATAAAAGAGAACCAAAACGAACAGAATTTATACTGTTTTATTTGGGAAGCAGAACCAATGTACTGGCCTTTAGAAGGCTTAATTGATCACTTTGTAGTAATTTCTGTTTGATTTAAGTTTGTGTCATTTAAATATTATATTTTATATTCTTTTTGGGCCTAAGTAATTCGTTGATTTTGATTAATAGTCAATAAGTTGAATTAATATATCACTATATTTTCGCTCAGCTTTGGTTTATTTTAGCTCTTTACTTTTCTTTGAAAACTTCTTTTTTATGAAAATACCTTTTGTATTGATTTCTTTTTGTTTTTAATTTATATTGTCTTTTTATTGGTTTATAAAAAGCGCTTTTTACATTTTTTTTTAATTTCTGCTTCATACCTGAAGAATTAAGAATTTGGCTTGGTACTAGCATTTTAAGCAAAATTTTTTAGCAAATTTTTATAGCCGATTTACATGGTTTTGTCTGAATGTTTGCAGTTTCTGATGTTACAGTAAACCAGAAGAACTGCACAGAAAGCTCTCAAACACAACAGGTGTCTGTATTTTTCTGCAGGAAAACCTTAACTTTTTTTTATGTGTGAATTATTCATGTTTTTTCACTTTGTTATTTTTTCTTTTTTTCTCTCTTTTTTTATGTGCATGCTACCCAACGTCTTATACTATCGTATAACGTCAGTGAATAATAAATAATAATAATGGTTAATAATAATAATATAACAATAGGCAAAAATTGGCCGGCCATTTTATTATAAAAAAGTTCTCGTGTTATATTATTTTGTGAGTGCATGTTTGTGTAAATAAAAGCATTTCCAGTTCATTTGTTAAAAACTTATGATTTTATGCATAAAAACGAAAAAAAAAATCTTGTCAAGAATCTTGGAAATCAGATTTGTTTCTAGATTTGAAGCATAGAAGATGTGTCTACCAAATTGTCAATCTTAGATTAATAATTGAGAGGTGCCTGAGCCATTCAGTCCTCAGTTTTATAGATTATAAGCCAGCGCTTGATTCTCCTGATAGAAGAGCTTCGCTGATAGCGAAGGTCCTATCCTTGCAAAGTATAGCAGATAAATCAACTAAATTTATTAGTGTTAAGCACGATAATAATATTGCTGCGGTTAAGGTAGAAAGTGTAGTTTCTGATTTGGTATTAATTCAGGAGTTAATCAGGATTGCATTCTATCACTGTTTATATGGATCCATTTTTATGCACTTTGTCCTATAGACAAGAAAAGAAAAGCAAAGGCAATGGGAGTCAAATAGGGAAGAAAACTCTCTTAGACTTCGATAGTGCCTATGATTTAGGCCTTCTAGCTGAAAATGTTGGAAATACAAATAAAATTTTATAGGACTTGCGAGCTCAGAGTGCAAGAATAAGTTTGAAAAACTAATGTTAAGAAGACTAAATCACTAAGACTAAAAAAAACCACTTGAAAGTGAAAAGTTGATGTCTGGCAACAAAAATATCGATCAAATGGCCATCTTCACATACCTAGGTACTGGTTCTAGTAAAGACGGTGGATGTAGGGAAGATGTTAAAAGTGGAATAACGAAGACCAAGGGTGTTTTTTCAGGGACGAAAACATGAAGATAAGCGCTCGAATCAAGATTAGAATATTGAAAGCTACTGTAATGAAACCACCGGTCAGATATGGTTCTGAAAAGTTGGGGGCTTTGAAAAACGGGACAGTATTTACTAAGAAAATTGGATACGGATCGTTTTGTAAACAAAAAACTGATCGTATCTTAAACAGAAAGCTGTTAAAAAAAATGTGGTTCGATTCCGCATTCCAGAGCTGTAATGAGAGAAAGAATAAGATGGCCAGCTGTCAGAGAAAAACAAGGGCAGGCCTTCTGCGGATTGGATAGGAGGATATCGCAAAGAAATTCGGAAAGGAAATGGGTATTTCCCGGGAGGTGGTAATGAGGGACTCTTTAAATAGATTTGGATGGAGGAAGAGCGCACATAGCTGTCTTGACCTCGGGCGGTTTAGAGCTGCATTGAGTTAGAGCTGCATATCGTCCAAGGGTTTCCTAAATACTCCCTGACAGATTGAACTTACTATTGTTAGCCACCAATGAATATTCCAGATAAAGCTTTTTGAAAACTTGTGTTTTAGCTCTACAATTCCGTCGAAATTTCCTGGTAGTTTCAAATTTAAAAAACTTATTCGATTCTGAGAGAAGGCAGATATAAGTTTTTAAAATCTAGATTATGATAATTATTTAGTTCAATATCCTCCTCAATGAACTTTGAAATTTCCAACTTGATACCCTTTGCCTTCTAAGTGTCGCAGATAATTCTTTCTAACAGCCTGGATGCACCCATGTCTTTTAATTTAGTTTGGCATGCCCCTTTAAGATGCCCTAGAAGTTTCAACTTAACACCCTTAGCCGTTCTTAACATAATGGAGGGTCATCTTTTTGACAACATGGATGCATGTAGTGTTTTCTTCTTTTATTTTTTTAAGTTGCAACACCTCCACCCAACATACCTATCAGTTTCATGTTAGAACCCTTATCTGTCTCTAAGATATTGCCGATATGTCATTTTGACAACCTTGATACGCAAAGCGTCTTTTATTTAGATCGAAATCCCTGTCAACATTCCCTAGAACTGATAAGGTAAAAAAAAAGGTAAAGGATACGGCAATAGACTTTACAGTCCATACCGGCGGTGCTGATCTCCGTTTCTTGGCCCTTCAGCCAGGAAGTGCAATGGGGGGTTGGGGGCCAACCATCCTATGCTTTCGCACACCCTTCCTGTTTACCTTCAGTTTCATTTTATTACCACTTCAGACATAGGGCAGATATGTCCTTTTGAAAAAGTAGCTGCAATAAGTGTCTTTTGATTTAGTTCAACATCTTCCTTAACATTTTTCAAGAATCAACTTGATTTACATGGCTATTTGTGATTGTTGCAGATATGTCTTTCTGACAGTCTCGATAACTGATAACTTTTGACTTACTGACTGATAATTGATGTCCTCACCTGTTCCTGAAATATAACAGATTCGTTTTTTTTACAAATAAAAGTGTCTATTGACTTAGTTCCAGATCCCTCTCAACATTCCCTCAAAGTTTCTGTTAATCCCCTTAGCTTTTCAAATGATCATGGACACATAACCTTTTGACCATGTGGATGCACGTAGTTTGTTTTGGTTTAGTTTACCTCCCCCCATGACCCATCAAAGTTTCATCTTTATAACCTGAGCCAAAGCATATACATTTTTTCAACAACCTGAATACATAACTTTCAATACGAAAATTTCAGTTTAACACCATTATATTCAATTTAATACCTTAATCCACATAGCGTCTTTTGAATTAGTTTTTGACACGAACACTTTGTAATAAATTGATACTTTTTTAGTTAGATCTTTTTTCTACTATGCACATAGGTGTAGCTATGATGAACAACAGTTTTGTCCCACATAGAAAATCTTGTGTCCCTGAGCCTTCGGAAATTTTCAAAATTAATGTAAACTAATTTTGTAAAGAATACGGTAAGTTTTCTCCTCCCTTGTATCCGGATGGCTGCTCTCTACCCTCTCCTACAAAATCTCAAGGTACATCAAAGATTTTTATAATCTTGTAAGGAGAATTGATCTATTAACGCTAACTATATACTCTAGTCTGTCTGATAATTTTTAGCCAGCAATTACATGGCAAATTAAAAGGATCGCAGCGTGCATTTTTAGAGCGTGGATCAATGTTTCGTCATCTTTCTTTTCAGTTCTAGGTTAACCTTTTTTGCATGAAAGCAGTTCATAATTAAACTCGTTGAACGGTACAAGCTTGCTTCAGTTTGTATTTAACGTTCGGTTTTTCTCAGTGGTCAATAGAAATCTCGTTGCAACATCCCAAAGAAAATACTAAGGTTCACTTTTATTTAGCTCGGTTGAGCTAATTTTTAAAGATAAAAGTTGCTTCAACGCAAAAAATCATACCTACAAACGCAAAACGGTATTTCCATAGCCCAGTATGTGCCTTAATATCTTAGCCCAGTACAACAAAATTTTAGAGATAAAAGCTATTTCGACTCAAATCATACCTACAAACACAGAACGCTACTTCCATAGCCCAATATGTGTCAACCTCTCTATAAAATGCTTGCAGTGATTGCATACAAAGGTCACGACTGCATAATTGAAGATCACAATAGCGTAAAACCGGGTCCAAATATCGACGACAAATCATGTCAGATTGACAATGCGCAAGAACAAGGTGACAAGTTGATTGATAGGTGACAGTAGGCGGGGCTGTTAGTGCTGTATTGGCAAAATTCCCTCCTGGATCATCTTCAGTAGAAACTAAAAAAAAAGGAAATTACAACAAAAATGGCTTAGAAAGAAGTTGTGTGCCTTTCAAGCCAATGGGTCCAATAAGGGGGTGGTGGAGTGGGTTTCCCCCTCTCAATTTCAACAAAAATACTTCATAGAACGTATTATTACTTAAATTTATTTAATTATTTAGTATTTAGTTTATTTAGTACTTTGTAAATTAACTTGGTACTTCATAAAACGTACTACTTCTTAAATTTATTTAGTAGTTTAAATTTTTTTACGTTGCATTTGCATCGATAATAGTGTAAAAATGTTTAATAATTGTTTAGTATTAATATAAAATGTGGATAGGTATGATCATTCAGGTTAACATCAATACACGAGGGCCAAAACCAAGGTAGGATAAGTTCGTTCTGGAGTCATTCGGTTGTTTTATATTTATTTTTTAATAGGTTTATATTTTGGGGGTGACACCTAGCACGGGGATACCACAGACAATTCATGGTAGGCACGCCACTTGCCTGGATAGGGAATTTAAAGTGCCAAAACCGCATAGGCAAGTGTGTATTCTCCTGATGAACCTTTGTGTTGGGTTGCCGTCTCTAACTTAGTTATCTCATTTATTGTTTTTAATATTCGGTATGTGACGACACGACTGCCTGTCCATGGATTATTCTTTGCGGTTGATTGTGTATGGCTATGCTGTTTGACCTATGTAATTGGATGGATGAGTAAGGTTAAGGCCTCGTTCAAGTACTGATCTATTTTAATTACTAAAGTAGAAAACAGTCTTCCTTTCTCATTCTGTCTTTCTTTTTTGTTTTTATGGTTAATAATTTTTTTTATTAAATATACTTTATTATTATCCATTATTATTTTTTATAGTCTATATTTATATATTTGGTTTTATAGTGTGGGTGTGTTTCTGTGTTTGTGGTGTTGTGCTGGTGACTTTTTTTTTCATTTTAGTACAATGTAATTTTGATTATGAAGGATTAGTTTACCTAAATACTTTTCAGTCTAATTTTATTCCCCTTCAGAGGATATAGAATAAGGCTGCTAGTATCCTTAGGTCATTTATACCGTCTTGTTTCTCTTTGCTGAATATAGCGACGACATAATTGTTATATGTAATTGTATATATTCTCCCGGCAAGTCTTCGTGTCTAGTCTTCTATATTTTTGTTTAAGATTAGATTAGACCACTGAGCTCTTCCTAAATATTTTCATCAGATGAACATTTGTTCTTCATGTATAAAAACCCCATTTCTACCCGATCTGGGTCGTGTCCATTAATCCCTGTGCCAAAATGAAAGAGATCACGATGGTATATGGTTCCTTTGAATTACTCGTGGTTTGGTGCATCTATAGATGTAACGTTGTATGCCATTAGGTATAGGCCTTAAACGTTCCTCATATATTGCTTCAAAAATTAAGAAACTATTTAGAAATGTATTTTTTTATTTATTACTGTCATTATTTGCTAATGATTGGATCAAATATCTCTACACTCCCTGCCCGTTGTTACTATTACTACTACTACTACTTACAACTCATTGCAGCACCAAGCTGCCTGAGACAGACACAGCTACGCACGCTCCTCCCCCATTCTAATGGAGTCGGCCGCTGTTGCTCGGTAATTAATATTTTTAAGGTAATAATGTCTCGAATGGACGTGCATTGACCATATGCTGGACTGACATGTCAATAATATTTCTGTTTAAAGTAGTTTAGATAAGAGTAATTCATATTTTTTGAAATGATAGGGTTTTTCTTTCCAGTTGGTAGACGAGCTCTGCTCCCTGCCTACAGAAAAAAGTAAAATGTTAGAATTTATTGTTATTTACAATAAACAAAAGATTTGTCCCTGTTGAACTGTTATTTTTAGAGCTTTCCGACTAACTTCAGCCATGTACCAAAATGCCTGTGACCAACACAGCTACTTATGCTCTTCCTCCATCTCAATATATTTAAATCCTTCCTCTTTACACCCTATTAATAAGTTCCTATTTTCTTTAAATCTGTCCTTGCAATATCCTTCCACCCCAATTGCAGACGACCTGCTTTCCGTTAAGCCCTTGACTGTTGGCCGAAAGGAAAATCTTCGCCAGCTGTTATCATTCATCTTCAGAACTTACTCTGGTCATCTCAATCTTTCTCTCAGTATATCTTTAGAAAGCAGGATTGAACCACTTTTTTCGTACAGGTTATTGTTTGAAATAAGGTCAGTCAGGAGAGTAACCAAAATAATACATAGATAATTTCTCTGGAAAACACCTAACACACCCTCTTCCACCTTTCGGAGCATTTGTGCTTCAGAACCATGCTTGATCACTGACATAGAGAAAGAGTAAAATTTGAATATGGTTTGCCAATTCTTAATTTATTGTTTTCCGCTTTTGTAAGGTATTTACCGTGCTTCTTGAAGCAGACTGGTCTCACTAATCAGATGTTATTATTCTTTAGTTGTACTGTTTTGGTCGCTGCTACTTTTTTCTATGAATTTGGGCTCACCTCAGTATTAAACCCTTTAACTGGCTGCTCTAAGGTACAAAATAACCAGATGAATGGCTCCCCTGACAGTGGTACAAGCATGGTAACGAGGCACTGGATCTTTGGGAAATGGAGAAACGTAGGTTAGATACTTTCCCCGAAATTGTTCAAATTCATTTGAAGTCCTATGTAGAGGAGGTAAGGTCCCAAGTGAATGATTACAAAAACGATTTTGCTCAAGTTCCCTCAACAAGCCAAATGCTGGTGAACCTATAGATTATTCTTTTATACTTCATTCTTGGAAACAAAGATCTTATTACGAGTTGCATCACTGTCTCCTTCGAATAAGATTTATGTATATCGTTTCTTGTTTAATAAAGTCAAATCAAGTCTAGTCAATTACTTAATAACGTAGACAAATTAAATGTATATTTCGAGGCCGTATCTAGGGGTGGAGGGTAAGGAGGTTTGCCCTCCCTGATGTTTACTTGACTCCTGAAACGTAACAAAAATGAAAATGAACAAATTTTTGATGTGTTTGTAAGGTATTTTTTCTAACTCCCCCCACAAAAATCCTTTTATAACCCCCTTACCCCCCAAAAAAATCCTGGAAATGACTATGGCAGATTGCGTACTGAGAAAACAATTTGAAACTTACAGATGATTATTACAACCAAAATCCTGGATTTGGATTTTGGTTGTATTATTTGGGATTATCTTTGGATTTGGATCATCTGGATTTGGTTGAGCAGAATCCAGGAGGGGGTCTAGTATCGACGAAATAGAACCTAATTGGCATACAAGCTCTTCCAAAAAAAAATTAAGAATTGACGAGGAAATCAATTAAAAATAATTGACAAAATAAAGTAATTAGTTGAGGTTGATCCCTTAGAAAATTCTGTTAAATCTGGTTTGAACAAGCACTTGCACTAAGCCAATCAATTTATTTCAGATGGTAAGGGTTGCAATATAAAAGGAGCAATATTGTGCAGTAAAAGCTTTTTTTGTATTAACGCAGTATATTCAAAAATAAAAATAAAACCTAATGGACTATCGTAGTAGTTTAGATAGTTAGAGGAAAAAATTGAAAAACTTGCCCTAAGCTTACATTACAAAAGAAAATAAATTGAACAAAATGATACATTAGAAGGCTGATGCCTTAGAGGTTGATTGATGCTTCATTGGACGTTGAATTTTATTGAAGAATTTGAATTTAAAAGGATTATTAAAGATTAATGAAGATCCTTGAAGAAGTTGACTGAATAGAACTTCTTCAGAAGTTCTATTCAGATGAAGTTGACTGAAATCCTTGAAGAAGTTGACTGAATTCTTATTCAGACTGATGCTAGAGGTTGATGTCAAAGGATAAAGCCACCAAAAATAAACTATTAGCCATAAAATTGCAAAGGCTAGGCCACATTGTGATTAAACAAATGCCAAAACCAAAACAATTTGAGTAGGGAAAACAATATGGATGCAAATACAATAACTTTTGACTTAATAAGAATAGCTATCTAAGTCCAATGCAACTTCAAATATTATTGCCGTCTTTGATACTAGATAAACATGGCCAAAAGGCTTGAAAATGATTTCTAAGCAATTCGAGCAATAATTTAAAATTTGTTTAGTTACAATTATACATCTTACTTTAAAATACAGTATCTGTTTCTCTTTCTTATTGTTTACTTAATGTTTCTCTATCAATACAAATTAATCCCCAAAGTCAAATTAATAATTCATGAATACAAATAAAAGTAAGAACTCAAATCGATTCCCAAGAGATAACAGCCAACTGACGAATAGTAGCTTAGTCAAGATTCCCTCTTTTTATTTATTTATGGAAATAAAAATATTTTTGCGTGCGTGTTTTAGCATAATAGCACTATAGTCCATCGTTCGGAAACATCTATGAAAACGGTTTGTCAAAGTTTTGATTCTTTTAATCCTCTTAGCCAAAATGTTTCTACGCTTTTTTTCCTTTTTTTTTATTCAGAAGTCAAAATGTAGAAGGGTGTCTGAAAACATATATTTTTTTCAAATATAAGGGGGTAAATTCGTGGTCTTTTACAATTTCTTCAATGAAAATTCCAAGAAAAAATGCATTTTCATTGAAAGTACCCCCCAAAAAAGGTATTTTTCAAAATCTAAGGAAGAACATCTATGGTGAATATTTACGAAATATATGCTAGTCCCTACCCCCTCTCATTGACATTACTTAACTTTATAATTGCTAAAACTTTTTCAGAGGCGTCAATTAGTGAAATAATAGGAGCGTGTTGGACAAAATATTTCTTCGAATATGAGGGGTTACATTCGTTGTTTTTACAATTTCCTCAACGAAAATTCCCCAAAAAGGCAATTTCACTGAAAGTACCCCCCAAAAAAGGTATTTTTTTAAACCTAAGGAAGGACATCTATGGTGAAGATTTATGAAACCAAAGAATTGGAAATTACAGTCTTTCCCACCATTTTTCAAGATCCTGTATTTACTAGAGGTAAGGACTAACTCCCAATTCCCTTTTGCTGTCATCTAAATCCAATAGATAACGTCCCTATTTTCCGATACACCCTTACCACAAGCCTGTGAAGATAAACGAGAAGATATTAAACTGTGACACCGTCTTCTCAAAATCCTTGATATGCTACTGGTTAAGATTTACTCCAGTTTCTTTCATTGTGTTATTTAAACTCGTTAAAAATCATCCCCATGTATTTCCGTGGTCATTTCCCTGACCACGAAAAAAAAAACAAAAAACAAAATAATATAAACTTGTACCCCTTCCCGTCTCCCCAGAACCTGATTTTATACTGGTCATGCTTCCCGTGTCCTGATGTCTCAACTCAATAGAAAACTTTCCGATCTATTCTTTCAACCATCTTTTATTAATGAAGAAACTCTCTGCGGAAATATTATTCTCATCAAAGAATGGCAAAGAGCCACAAGAAACTGTTCAATTTGTCTAATAAGATAGATGTCTTCGTTCGGATACCTCCCAGAAAACCATGTCTTTATTCGAGAGTTGACTCTCTCTGTGACAAGAATGAAAATTTTAGAATATAATGTTGACGCCCAGGAAGAATTTGCCCAATGAACTTAAATTTAGTTCTTTTTTTGCTACATTTTTATATCCTTTCTGGTTTTCTATTTATGTTACAGGGTCAATCCACGCCCTAAATCACTGGATGATATTCAAAGTGAAAGATTTAGCTTCTTGTTTACGAATTCTTGCCGTTACGTTAACTAGAGCAGCCTAATAAAGTCTGAACAATGAGATAAAGCTATAGGACTTTTATGTGAATTAAATCCAAGATAAAAAGAGGAAAACAAAAATTAAATTACGATATAAAATTTTGTCTACATATTTTTCTGTCAGTATTTACTTTCTATGTTTATCATCTAAGAAAAAGTTTCACAATTTCAAAACTAATAGGGTTCTCATTCAGGATTACTGTAAATAACTTCAAATAATCTTAGCTATATTTGAAAGTTATCTATCAATTCTTTTATTTTTGATGTTTGAATTAGACACAACGTAAGCAAAAAAGCTATGTGAATAGTGGCATGCTATATTTGTACTTGCCAAAGAGCTGGTCGGACTACACGTGTAAAACAGAAAAAGAAATCAGCTTATAGTGTAATGCAAGGACAGGACATAAATAATTTCCCTCTTCCCACATAATTCTGAGCCTCTTTATACTCCCTCATAAAAAAGAAAACTTTCGCTTTAAAACTCAAATTTGATCCCAGAGTTGTGAGGCAAAACGGGACATATATACCAAACCATATACGTATTATAATAGTTACCTTCCGATAAAATCTATCAGCAATGAAGCCTATTGAAAATGCTACTGAAAAATATCGGCAGTGCCACTAAATGTTAATTTAAAAGCGACTCTTAATAATGAAATACGGGTGTTAAAAAAACACATACTCTCTTGTGAACTATTATCTATCTGTTCAAGTTATTCTCCAAACTTATATCCAATGATAATAAATCATGAATTAATACCAGAAAAAAAAGCGGTAAAGCTGGAAAATGAACACGTGTGTATTTAGATTATCCAAAATACTAAAGTAGCGATTTCTAGATCATTTTTGCCTTTGGAATTCTTCAAAGAATATCTGCCTAGTATCGAATAATAACTTAAGTGAAAACTCAAAGCATCAAAAGGTTTAATCACTGAAATGTTTTTGTGTCTAAAAACAAGCAGAATGCTTTTCAAAGTTTTAATAAAAAGCTTTAAAGGATATTATGTTCGATAAAACAAAAAAGTCTATAGATGGATGGAAACTTAGCTAAAAGACATAAGTCTAGAGCCTAGAGGTGAGAATACTTAAAAGAATCCTGTGAATACTGATTTTAAAGTGGAAGGTTTAGCATCCTTCCAAACAAAAAAAAAAAAAAAACTTAAAAACGTTCTATCAATATCTGGTATGATTTAAAATGAAAATGACGTAAATTCCGAGATATAGTAATAAATTGGACCTTGTTACAAGATGTTGATGAAGGAAAAGAATTAGAATCGGGTCTAATTTGGATATCGAAGCCTCCAGAAAAGGTTAAAAAGGATGCTAAGTACATCAAAGTGAACAAATATAATGTAAGAACAAATAGTGAAGTAAGTGGATAAATCGACAGACAATAAAAATGAAGAACCTAGCGGAGGGAATGCTTAACACTCCCTTATTTGAAAAACAATTATGGCGACGACTGGCCTTCTTCCCAAGTTATTTTTGACAAAATGATGAATAGGTTCTATCCAAAATATGTATGGTGAGTTCCTAATACAAGGTACAAAATAGAACTTTCCACCAATAGGTTAGCGAAAGAAACAGACGACACGACTGCCTGTTCATGGATTATTCTTTATGATTGATTGTGTATGGCTATGCTGTTTGACCTATGTGATTGTATGGATGAGTATGGTTAAGGCCTCATTCAAGTACTGATCTATATTAATCACTAACGTAGGAAAACAGTCTTCCTTTTCTCCTTCTGTCTTTTTTTTTCTTTTTTTTTAATGTGTTTGTGCTGTTGCATTGGTGATTTCTCTTTTCATTATATATATATATATATATATATATATATATATATATATATATATATATATATATATATATATATATATATATATATATATATATATATATATATATATATATATATATATATATATTGTACACACATATATATATCTTAAAAAACTAGGAAAAATCAATAATTCAAAGTTTTGATGAAAAAGGTAATTCAAATGGTAATTACTCCTACATTACGCAGTATTTGGTATTATGATGCACCAAATAAAATAAAAGAAAAGAATACGGATGAAAATATTGAAATACGGATGAAAATCTATAAAACATTCAAAAAATAAACAAGGCACGAAGCTGCTTAAGGAGGTGTAAAAAAGTAAAAATGTAAAGGTAAAAGCGAAGTCCAAACAGGCGGGTCTTATCTCCGTTTCCAGGCTATTCAGCCACAAAGTGGAATAAGAGGTTGGGTTCCAGCCATTGTGTGCTTTCGTATACCCTTCCTGCCTACCTTCCACAGATTTTTCCACGTACCCATTTAGAGCTGGTTGACTCTGGCTCAGCTTACAGAGTCAAACAAACACAACTTAGGAACAATAGGGAAACGTTTTCTAAAACAGCAGAATTTAATTCAGGGTATATTTCGGCCCTATGTCCAAGGGCCGTCTTCAGCATAACACCATAAAAAAATATGTATATTAAAACTTAGATTAAAATGTGAAAATTAAAGCTAAAAATGTTATTAAAAAACTTTTTAAAACAGCCCTATTATCCTTACTTCAACGAACGTCAACCAGGACTGATAAATAAAATGATGTGAGATGTTAAATTCATTCCAACAAAACAGAACAAAATAATTAAATACAAGTTTTTAAAGCTAGTCTTGCTTTTTTGGCAGCTTGCCTCGAAGGCCTTTTTCTAACTGGTTCAATACTACTATAAACAAGTTTAGTAAAATATTTTGTTAGATTATTTTTGATTAAATTTGAGCATAAAGAATTTAGTGAATACACCCCAAGTCCCTAAAATTATCCCATTGTTCCTAAGTTGTGTTTGTGTTTGTTGTTCCTAAGCAGTGTGGTCTTCGTCGCTATTTACTTACAGAGTCACGCCACTGACCCCCTTCCCAAACCAAATAACCGGCACAGCAGGAATCAAACCTACCCTTTGGACAAAAGATCCCAAATCCAGCACGCCAGCCACTCGGCTACCCCGACATTAGAAGGTATAGCTCTCTTTTTAAGGAGCAACTGTGTATAGAAGATTACATATTGTTAATGTTTGAGTTTTTACAGACAAAACAAGGATAAATTTATCTAACAGATTTTGCTTATTTATTTTTGTGGTTCAACGTGGCAAAGTAATAAGAATGCAATCCTGAACTGTAGACTTGATACATTTAAAACAATGACGGATCTTAGTAAATTGCATTTTTGAGATATGAATTGAACTAAGGCGGGTCCAGAAAGCAAAATTTTCTTATGTACTTGGTACTTAAGGGAACTAAAAAATCCTGGAGGGAAATGCCAACTCCCATATAACGCTAATGTCGGAATAGTGTTTTTGCTGATGTCAGCCCAATAGCTGATTAAAGAAAACAAATGTAGCGAAGGAGTTCGGAATCAAACTTACACTGTCAATTGGTGTACAAGCTGACTTAAATTGGGTTTCAAAAGTACTCAAAAAGGAAAAAAAATTCTGAAAAAAAGTGAAATCTTCAAAACAATGAGATATGCCACCTGGTTTAGCCGCATTATGGTTTATGTATGGCACCTTAAATCTCAATCTTTTAGATTAAATTAATTTTTATCTTGTCCTTTCACCCCCATCTCACAGCTTCCCATGAGGT
Organism: Artemia franciscana; assembly: GCF_032884065.1. Lineage (NCBI taxonomy): Eukaryota > Metazoa > Arthropoda > Branchiopoda > Anostraca > Artemiidae > Artemia > Artemia franciscana. The sequence continues at coordinate 37,934,355 of NC_088879.1, read as the reverse complement.
CCCAGCTAGTTAACCACATTTGTGATGGACGATACTGCAATTATATTACGTAAATAATTTCGAAAACCACACTACCTTTCCATGGCGATAAATAAAATTTTAAATAGGGATAAATCCTTTTAATAGATAGTGATAAATTTCTAAAAAAAAAAATACTAGATATTTTGGTCAAACATTCGGTGACCGTCACGACGGTCACGGTCGCTTTTATTTACTGTAATTATTTGTTTAGCAGATTTAATTTCGTGCTTTAAATAAGTCGACAGATTGATTTGGTAGCCAGCCTTGGTCATCTTAAAAAAGTAATACTCCAGATATCACCCATTCTTGGTTGCCCTGTAGCCAAGCACCACGGAGTATACATAGCAAAATCTCCTCTAGCGTGTTATGTACCTTACATGACCCTGTTTTAGCTCCATTTGCTAAGCCAAGCGGAATGATGCCATAATGTTCCGCATCAGAAGAGAAACAAAAATTTCCCATTGAGCTGCATGCTATATCATCCCTTGAGTGATTAGTAAATCCTTTTAAGTAATTGACCAAACAAAAAACCATTGCGTGTAGATATGATCAAGCTTGTTGGTTCATATTCTGTTTTTGAAATGTAAATGTGTGTCCGTGGCACACCAGGAAATTGCATCTGGCAGAGGACAGAATCCTGAACTTTTTTACGGAGGGGTTTTTAGTCTATTTACTTTTATGTAATTAACATTTTACTTGAAAATTAGACAAACAGCCTACACTATAAAATTTTGAAGTTTTTTAAGCGTTCCAATACTACAATTGGTTTTTTAAACAGTAAAAATCGTTAAATTGCTATGTAGCATTTTGGCTAATTTTTCACAGCCGTAATCACACTTCAGCCGTCTGAAATCCTCTCCTCCCTCCTTCCAGCGATGGGTGTCAATTTGATCTAGAATGTAGACATGATTTATAGTGAATGAAAATGTTAGCAAAATTAATAAATATTGAAAGATATGATTGTTTATGGTTCAAGAATTGGTCTGGAAATTAATGTTAAGAAAACTAAATCGCTAAGACTGGGAATAAGTGAAAGGGGAGATGCGATGTAGGATAACGAGAAGATTGGTCAAGTGGACAGCTTTATGTATCTAATTAGTATCATTAATAAGGACGCTGGTGCAGTAAAGATGTTAAAATAGAATAGCCAAGGACCAGGGTGTTTTTTAACTGTTGAAACAAGTTTGGAAGAATAGGAAGATAAATCTGCGAACCAAGATTAGAATATTGGAAGCTACAATAATAACAGTGCTCAAATTTGGTTCTGAAGCTTTGTCACTCCAAAGGGCGGAGGATGATTTGCTAGATTTTTCCAGAAAGATTCCCTACGGGTTATTTTGGATACCAGACTGACTGAACGCATCTCATACACTATGCTGTACGAAAAATGTGGTTCAGTCTCACTTTCTTGGGTTAACCCATTATGAGAGAAAGATTGAAATAGCTAAGATACGTTCCATGAATGAAGTATGACAAATTGCAAGATAGAGCAGTCAAAAAGGCATTGGACAGGGTCTATTTATGTTCTCCTCTGTTTAACAACATTGTCATCGAGCCGTAAGGGGAGGTATTAAGCACTTGCATATTTAGGGTTACCAATGTCTCTTTGGCATATTTTGCCATGATATCCTTTATCTTACTAGAGCAGCGTTAAGAACTGAAGAAAACTTTAGGATTCTCTTTAATGAAAAGGAATCCTAAATAGCGCGTTGGTCCTCTATTCAATGAGAGTAAGAGAGAGTTTTTGGCCTATAAAAGCAGCTCTGATCATTTGTTTAAGGTCCAACTAGGTGAACATGTGATCAAAGTACATGACGCATTGACGTATCTCAACGCCTCAATGGGGTCAGACCTTCGTGCTACATGGCGATTTGTAAAGCAATTTTTTGTTAGTAAATCTAGGAAAGTGTACAATTTTTTCCACTATTTTTTGGAATAAATATGTCAATTTGGTCAATTATTGGCATATTTGTCACATTACCCCACCCCCAAGATTTTGCTCTTTAGCATCCATGTTAAATAGTCCCCCCCAAAAAAACAGTTTGCTTTAGATCCATCCCTTTTCAAAGTTACTATATTTAATTATACAGAATGTTTGCTTCGGCTGTCTCTTGGGGCTAGTTGTCTTTACTGCTTCGAATGATCGCGGGGATCGCGTTTGCAACAAGAAATGCGGGATATTGGTGAAAGAACCTTTGAAACTATTCTTTACTGACATTATTTTACATCATATTTATTTTGTAATATTGTTATGTATGTTTTTTATTTTTTTTTAAGTTGTTTTTTTGTTATTTGTGTTCGACTGACACAACTATATGTGTGTTACCAAAGGCTTTATACGCTTAGACTAAATAATCCATTTAATTAAATTGAAAAGCCTGAGTTGATCTAAATTTCTATTTGGCAAAATTTTAGGGAATTCTAGAACCCGTGTGGATTGAAGTTTAATTATTTTCGGGGTATGGATATTTGGTTTTAACCGTTGAGAAGCCTCAGTTAGGTTAAGTTTTTCTTGGGAAATGTTGGCTATTCTAAGAAACCTTGTGGGTAGATTTTCCACCATATTGGGTGTGTCAGTCTGTGGCTATGAGCCTAATACAGTCTTTGTCGATAACAGTATCAGTCGCTTATAACACCAATAGTTGGTACAACACATTTGTTCTCAATAAAGAAAAAACCGATGGTAGTCGCTAAAATATAGCGTTGATTGGTGTTTATATCGCTCCAAATTCTTTGGAATCAGCTGTAAAATATGAAAATGACTGGCAAATTATAAAAATTTCAATTTCATTTAAAATTTATATTTGTATTTTCTCTGCTGCGAAAACTTGATGATTTGGCTAAAAAAGGAAGAACAATCAGCCCTAAAGAGCTCATTTTCAAGCAAAAATTGGACCCGTCAACAAAAATATTTTTTGCGGGAAAAAATTTTTGCAGGAAAATTTTTTATCCAAGCTTTGGTTTAGGCCATTGTCCGATTTTTTTTTTTCAGACGACTAGGTGCTTATCCCCCCTCCTCATACTCTTTTTTGTCTTTGAACACGCTTCAGTTCACAGCGGGGTGCCAAATTTTGAGTTTTGTACACTAACGAAGTAGAAGGAAGTCTATAGATATGAAGTTAAAGTGTCTCCTTTTTGACCTGCTTTGCGCGTGTCGCTACCAACAACACACGTGGTGTTGTCAGCATCTAGTAAAATGGAACTAAACAAGAATAATTTTTCACCGAAATATGATAGATAATAAATAGTGAGATTGGCAACCCTCCAAATGCTATTTAAATTCTATTTCAGATTTTTGGAGAAATAGGTTAAATTTGCTATATGTGCTCTTCTTTTCTACTATTTGTACGGATTCGGGTTTGTCGACTTGAAGGACTGTTATAACTTATGTTGGCAAGCCGAAATAATTTCAAGTTATAAGTAGTAAGTTCAAGAAGTTTCAATCATAAACTGACTTCAAAAAAATCCCAGAGGAATCAACGACCTATAGTGCATATTCCTGTGTCTGACTTCCATTTGGTTTCGTCTACCTACAACTCTCATTTCCCAACAACAAAATCACAGTAAAGAGGGGTATCATGGTTGCAACGAAGGCTGCAGCCAAGTGAATTTGCAGTAAAGCGCCACCGATTACAATTAATTTCCCAAAAAAGTCAAAGGCACAAACATATTGTCTATATTTAACAGTCGTTTTCTAAAAAGCTAATTAAGATAATTACATTTAATATTATTTTTATTTGCTGCTAGTAAGTCGTTTTGCTATTTATTTATTTGTTAAACGTCTGTTTACCTTACCAGGTTGTGTGATTAGGTTGCTGCAGATCAACTGCAGTGACTCAGACGCTGTTAAGTCAAAAACATTGATTTTATGAGACATTAGCTTTAAAGTACATACAGCGCATAAACATGCAGAAAGTAAAATCAGCAACATAAATACACGAGTTTTTGAGTAGATAGGAAAAGCTATCATCATAGATACCTCCCCCCCTCGGAGAAAAACACAAGTGGACTGGACAAGAAAAAATTGAAAGTCGTTAAAATGTAAAATTTTGAAGGAGGTTAAAGAACTTTTTTCTACCTTTAATTTTCACTCATAATGTTAATTATTGCTAGTTATGCAAGAAATGATGCTGATATTCTTAAGCATTTCAATAGATTACCTAACTTTCGGATCAGGACCTTAGTGTCATATAGCTTGAACGAAATAATGACGTCTTCCCTACGATTTGCAGCACTGGGATTCTCCAGGACTCTGGAAGAGTGGTAGACAGCTGACCACGATTGCTCATTCCCTTGAAGCTGGGGCAAAAATTTTGCGGTCATCCCTCAACAATTCTTGTGGTGTTCGACCCAGAATCGTCCAACGTGGAGGTCAACCGTTGCTGCCCTATACACCTCTAGGCGTTAGTGGAACTAAATCTAAGCTTAGGTCTTTTGGACATATAGTCAAGATGATTTTGCTTCTAAAGGCTTAGTTTCTCAATTGTATTTGCATAACAGAAAATAACGAACAATTTCTTTTGAGAATATAAGAAAATCTAAAAAATCGTAAGGACCAAAGACGACTCGGAAAGAAGATTGAGATCAACCAATCCTATATAATAATTCCAATGAGATAGAATAGAAGCCAGAGTTTTAAAAAAATACTAAATTACAGAATGCCCTTAGGATTTTCATAGCCAAGGTGATAATAGAATTTTATTCTATTTATCTTATTTTTAGAAGAATCAACTGAATTTGACTAGAAAAGTAAACCTATTCCAAGACGGTTTAGTGAAAGCTCTGAATAGACATTAACCACAAAGAAACAGAGAGAATTCTTATAACGAATACTGTCATTCAAAAACTGTTCCTCCTTGTTACTGGCTCAAAGTTTAACTGACTCAAAGTTAGGAATAGAAATAATAAGCACATTTGTACTTTGCAATATGTGTTGGGGTGGACCCAACTAAGAGGAGTCTCAAGCCTTAAAGGCCCATTGCCCCACACCCAAAGTGGCAGTGCTCGCAGAATCACGTCACTAACCCCCACACCACGCCAGGACTCGATATCGGTAATTCCCAAAGGGAATATTTTTACAATTCCAGTGTAGCATTCACTAGGCTTGGGTGGTTCAACACAGACGCATAAAACAACGGGTAAGAAAAGTGGTATTATTTAATTTTACTATCGGATTTACATTTAACGAGTTTTGGGATTGGTTTACAATATACGTCACAAAGATAGGCCAGTAGAACTCAGCGACACTTTAAACACAGACTTGCATGACAATAATCTGTCTTTGCCTCTTTGCCTATAAGTTGCAACTCCTTACCTTGCGTTACTAAGTTTATGTAAATACAAACGGGATTATACAACCAAAAGCCACAGACTAATCGGCATTTATAAAAGGAATCATGTCAATTCTCAGTTAATTGAAATTAGATAAGTAACTACAATTCGGCTAATACAATGAGATACGACAGTTGCCTGACGAATAGACAAGAGTGACAAATTGTTTTGACAGCAAGGTAATTCAGACAATATCTTGTTTAGATTGGTGTCAATTTTAGTTATAAGAAACAATAAGTAGCTCTGCATCCAGGTACAAACTTTGTAAGAGCTATAGCTATACAAGAAACAATCTTACAGGGGTTAAACTTTCAGATAAAATTAAATAAAAAAAACAAGTTTTTTTAGCTGAAAGTAAGGAGCAACATTAAAACTTAAAACGAACAGAAATTACTTCGTATATGAAAGGGGCTGCTTCCTCATCAACGCCCCGGTCTTTACGCTAAAGTTTGACTCTTTCTCTCAACTCTGCTTTTAAAAACAGTAAAAAACTTTAGCGTAAATAGCAGGGCGTTGATGAGGAAGCAGCCCCTTTCATATACTAAGTAATTTCTGTTCGTTTTAAGTTTTAATGTCGTTCCTTACTTTCAGCTAAAAAAACTTGTTTTTTTTATTTAATTTCTGAACGTTGAATCAATGCATGTTTTGATTTTGGCTCTCCGCAGAGGAATAAATAAGACGAAATTTGCATATTTTTTTTTTTTTTTTTTTTTTGGCTAAATGGCTTTCTCATTGTTTTGATCGAATGATTTTGAGAAAAAAAAAAAAAAAAACAGCGGGGGAAGAAGCCTAGTTTCCCTGCGATTTTTTGGTTACTTGAAAAGGCAACTAGAACTTTTAATTTTTTACGAATGTTTTTATTAGTAAAAGATAAACATAAATTATAAATTAGCTTACGTAACGAACTTTTGTAATCTCATGTTTTTATTACATATATGAGGGGTTCACCCCCTCGTCAGTACCTCGCTCTTTACAGTAAAGATTAAATTTTGTCCCAATTCACTAAGAATGACCCCTGAATCACAAAAGCCGTAGAATAAATAGTTAAAATCACTAAAAATACTTTAGCGTAAAGAGCGAGGTATTAGGAGGAGGTGAGCCCCTCATATGCGTAATAATTTCTGTTCGTTTTAAGTTTTAATGCTGTTCCTTACTTCCAGTTGAAAAGACTTTTCATATTTATTTGTTCATTGTTTTTTTTTAATAATGCTAGAAAATCCTTCGCTCTCTTCATGGAAATTTTCTTACCCCATGAAAAATTCCTCGATGGAAAGTTCCCCCAACATATCCCCCTCTTGTCAACCCCTCCCCCAACCAAAAAATCCCCCTGAAAACGTCTGTACACTTCCCAATAAGCATTACTATATGTAAGCACTGGTCAAAGTTTGTAACTTGTAGCCCCTTCCACGGGGACTGTGGGGGAGTAAGTCGTCCCCAAAGACATAGTTATAAGGTCGACTACGCTGAATAAAATGGCTGACTTTGGGGAAAACAATTAGCGGTGGAGGGGGCCTAGGTGCCCTCCAATTTTTTCGGTCACTTAAAAAGGGCACTAGAACTTTTCATTTCCGTTAGAATGAGCCCTCTTGCAAGATTCTAGGACCATTGGTTCGATACGATCACCCTCGGGGAAAAAACACAAAAAAACAAAAAACAAACAAACAAATAAACACGCATCCGTGATCTGCCTTCTGGCAAAAAACACAAAATTCCATATTTTTGTAGATAGGAGCTTGAAATTTCTACAATAGGGTTCTCTGATACGCTGAATCTGATGGTGTGATTTTCGTTAAGATTATATGACTTTTAGGGGATGTTTCCCCCTATTTTGCTAAAATAAGGCAAATTTTCTCAGGCTCGTAACTTTTGATGGGTAACACTAAACTTGATGAAACTTATATATTTAAAATCAGCATTAAAATGCGATTCTTTTGGTGTAGCTATTGATATCAAAATTCAATTTTTTAGAGTTTTGGTTACTATTGAGCCGGGTCGCTCCTTACTACAGTTCGTTACCACGAACTGTTTGATATAAAACTGACTTGACTTGGTCATCTGCAGAAAGGATTGGGGAAGAATAAAAATTTATATCCTTTGATTAAATCATAAAATCATCAGCATCGCATCAAACGGTGTCACATTCGAAAAATATGATAAATTTCTGAAAAAATCTAATCATATCTTCTAAAAATATAAATATAAAATCATTTCAATGATTTTTTTTCTGCCTAACAATACAAAATTTAAATAAAAGGAAATTTTCTTATCAGTAAATTCACAGTTTGACAGATTCATTATTTAATAAAAAATTTAAAGAAAAAAGCAAGTGCAAAATTTTTGTGCAAAAATCTCTGAAAATTAGTTGAAAAAGCAAGTGCCAGTTAACTACGTGAAGAACGATTGGAAACTTCGTTCAGCCATGGTTTATTACTACTATTACTACTACTACTAATAACTCAGTGCAGCACCAAGTCGCCTGAGGCAGACACAGCTACGCACACTCCTCCTCCAGCCTAATCTATACAAGGCCTCCCTCTTTACACCCTCCCAGGAAGTTCCCATTTCCTTTAAATCTTGATATCCTCCCAACCCAGACGAGGACGATCTGCTTTCCGTGCAGCCCCAGACGGTTGGCCAAATGTGGCCTAGCCATCTCAACCTTTCTTACAATCATGGTTTATTGCTGAAACATATTATACCTACCTTTAATAATGGTCTGCTTTCTTTAATTTTCCGGACTTTTAGCGACTGTTTATGTTCAGCCTACGGTATATGAGTGAACATTTATCAAAATAGGTTTCTTATTACAGCTGTGGCTAAGATGAAATTGGAAAAAGTGGGACCCCACTGCCTTTCCATCACAGACATCAAAAACAAGAAGAATAATAGGGATTCTTTTCGTAAGACAGTGTAGATATAATTTGAATGAATATTTCGGCCCTATGTCCATAGGCCGTCCTCAGAAAAACGTAAATATATAAAAGAAGAAAAATTACAACAAGATACGAGCATTAAAACTAAAAGGAAATTTTTTGAAAACACTGCCGGGATCCTTACTTTAGCGAAGTTTAACCAGGACTAAAATGAAAATTTTCATTTAAATTTTATTAGTCTATTTTTATTAGTCATTTTTGTAACTTTTTATTCTTTTAAATATTTATGTTTTGCTGATGACGCAAAACATAAATATAAGGCCGAAATAATCATTCAAATTAGATTTCCACTGTCTACGACAAGAATTCCCTATTGTTCTTCTTGTTTTTGATGTTTCTAAAATTAAACCAGTTAACATCATTGATATTTATTCATATGTAAACAAGTAAAAGTAAGGCGTCTGTAATCCACAAAAAATTTTGTTTTTTCACCTATCCCAAAGAACATTTAATAAGTAGACTGTAGAGATGTTGATGTTAATTTATACTGCAGATATTAATATTTCTTGGCTGTTTACAAACAGCTGGTGGAGTTCAGGTTTAACCTTTTTTGTATGCATGATGTATATGATATAGGCTATATGATAATGGCCGATGTATGATATGTATGATGTGTATGATATTGGTGTACATAACCTGCGTCGATTTCGTCTTAATCATTTGGGATTTTGGCACTCTGAACTGGATTACTTGGTTTGCTTAGACGGCCAAAGAGGTTTTTTCGGGGTGTTAGCTTATGAAGCGTTGTTTTGTTTCTGACTTGTGATATAGAATAATTCTGTCTTTACATGTGGGATTTAGGGAGTCTTCAGTCTTTTTTTTTATCTATTTTCTATTATTCTCTTTATAGCCTTGGCGATTGGGGCTTCTTTGCTAAATGAATTGATTGAATTTTAAAGTTTTTTGACAACCGTTCAATGCTAAAAGTGTTCATATAGCACGTTTATTAATTCTACACCAACTGGCAGTACCATATAACAAGTCTTGAAAAAAGTTTTTTTTGCTCAAAAACTGCGATTTTCTTCTTTTAGACAGCTCTTATAGCTTTGCTCGTTCGAGACCAATTGATCTAAAAATGTCTGAAGGAAAATAAGGCATTTCAGAAACTTTGAAACCAATAAGAAAGATCCATAAATGAACTTCTGCAAAGAAACGAAACAAATTTCAGCAGGGGCGTAGCTCTAGCATTTTTATGGGGGGGGGGGCGAAGAGGTGTCCACATCCAAATATTCAAGGGGCATAGGCTATATAATAATTTTTCACCTCCAAATTATTGGGGTGCAACTGCCCCCCTCACCGAAATGATTCACCTGAATTTCAGGAATATTTGAAAGTGGCGTTAATTGGTCTCTTTTATTTTAGAATCCAGTACTTTATTTTTGTGGCTGTTTATTGTTTGTCAATAATTATTAAGATAAATTATTGCTATGATAATCAAGAAGTTAACACAGTTTTCGACTTTAGTTATATATGTTTTTTTTTTTTGGTCAAACAAGATTTAAGGATGTGTTTGTTACGATTGACTCGAAATCAAGAAAACTTTTGCAATTATACCCTGACTTGTGTTAGTTTCATATTTTTGAGTGTGTTTCTTGCTTGGAATTATAGAAATCATTATTTATGCCTATATTATTTTCAAGGATGTTTATAGACCCCATAACAAGAATTTAAGACTAACCTTCCAAGTACAGTTGGAATATGAAACAGGAAAGTTTAGAATTTAACCATGTAGAAGATGATTGATATAATTTAGGAAATTGTTTGCAAAGTAGCAGAAGATGTCTTAGGGAGTAAAATGTCAAAAGCAGCTAAGAATATTAGCAAAAACCTTATGAGCTTGGTAGAAAAGGGCTGGGCTTTGTACATGATTTTTATAAGAGATAGATACTTCACAGGCAGCGCAATAATGCTGCCTAAGTAAAAAGTGAAGAGGGCATTTAATTATTTATGTGAGAATAAGAAGAAAGTAAGTTAAGTACAAAAGGTATTAAAGTGAGAAATAATGAAACGCAAAATGGAGGACGTGGATCGTATTGCTGAGATCTGTAAGATGCAGCTACCTCGCATGAGAGTAAGACATTGCGGTAGCATTTTAACGAATTAAAAGAATTTAGGTTGTCTGAACTTGTCCCTGATGAAGATTAAAAAAATGAGTTTCTTCAGCTGAAAGGAAGGATCAACACTAAAACGAAGAGAAATCATTACGTATATAAGGGGGTTCTCCCCCTCGTCAATACCTCGCTCTTTACGCTAAAGTTCAACTTTTGTTCCAATTCTTTCAGAATGATCCCTGAATCACAAAGGCCGCTTAATTAGAATAAATACCTCTTTTGAGATTACAACAAAAAACTTTTGCATAAAAAGCGAGGTATTGACAAGGGGTGAACCCCCTCATATACGTAATATTTTGTGTTTGTTTTAAGTTTTAATTTCGCTCCTTACTTTCAGTTGAAAAAACTTGTTTTTTTTTGTTTAATTTCTGATCGTTTTTTAAGCAATGCTGGGAAGTTTGGCACCCCCTTCATAGAAAATTCTCTTCCTCCGTCAAAAAATTCCTCCATAGAAAGATCATCCCATGTAATCCTCTCCCACCACCACCACCCCCCCCCACCACCAGGAAAAATCCCCCCCTGAAAATGTCTATATACTTCCCTATAACCAAAAATATATGTAAACAATGGGCAAAGTTCGAAACTTGCAACCCTTCCCCCGGGGACCGTGAGGGATTAAATGGTCCTCAAAGACATAGTTATTACATTTCTATTTACTATGCTGAAGAAAATGGATACTTCGAAATTTGGATCCGGTGAATTTGGGAAAAAATGAGCGTTGGAGGGGACCAAGTTGTCCTACAATTTTTTGGTCAAATAAAAAGGGAACTATAACTTTTAATTTCCGTTCGAATGAGCCCTCTTCCGATGTTCTAGGACCACTAAGGCAATTAGATCACCCTTGGGAAGAAAACGACAAATAAACACGTTACGTGACCTTTCTTCTGGCCAGAAATACAAAATACAACTTTTTTCCAGATGGGACCTTGAAACCTCCCAAGTAAGTTTCTCTGATATGCTGAATCTGATGGTGTGATTTTCATTCAGATTCCATGAATTTTAGGAGGTGTTATACCCTTTTTTCGAAAACAAGATGAATTTTCTCAGGATCGTAACTTTTGATGAGTAGGACTAAACTATATTAAACTTATACATTTAAAATCAGCATAAAAATCCAATTCTATTGATGTATCTATTGGTATCAAAATTTCTATTTTTAAAGTTTCGGTTACTATTAAGCCGGTTCGCTCCTTACTTACAGTTCGTTACTCCAAACTGTTTGATAGGAATGGGTGTCAGTTATTAATAAGGAAACAATTAAGTTAAGCAATAAAAAAAAGAATACGAAAGTGGTAAGTTATGAGAGAATATGGGTAGAACTTTCTTAAAATGTATTAAACCTTAATGACTCTGTAAGAAATTGTTAAGAATGGATGAAGAAATTCTACGATTGTTTGAGATAAGGTGGTTGTGAAGATTGAGATAATACCCAGAGATTACAAATGTGATTTTCTTATGAAGGAGAAGTACATGTGACTTTTGGAACTTTTCAGTAAAACCATTTTATAAGAAAGGAAAGATGATAAAAATGAGCGTAATAACTGCAGAAGTGTTAGCCTGATTTCTATTGGGAGCAAATTACTTAGCACGATGATATCTATTATAATAAGAGATGCTGTAGATAAAGTTTTAGGAGCAGAACAGAGTAGTTTAGGAATGGGAGAAATTGCTTTGACTAGGTTCTTACTCTTAGAATAATAACTAAGAACTGTCTAAACAATTAAATTTCTTTAATCCTCGGTTCTAACAATAGGCTCTAATAGGTACAAAACAGGCCTTTGGTTGAGCTTTGGTGTAAAGCTTTGTAACAGCCAAAGTTTTGGTTAAAGCTTTGTTAAAGCTTTTTAACAACCAAAGCTTAAGTTTCAACTTCGTAATAACCGAATCAATAGTTAAAGCTTTGTCCAAAGCTTTGGTTAAAGCTTTATTTGGTTTTGGCTAAAGAACCAAAGCTTTGGTTAAAGCTTTATAACAACCAAAGCTTTGGTTAAAGCTTTGTAACAACCAAAGCTATGGTTAAAGCTTTGTAACAACCAAAGCTTTGGTTAAAGCTTTGGTTTAAAAAAAGGTTTAGTGAAGTTGGTTCGATTTTAATCTTGTAATATTTAAGAGTTCTTCTTAGTGATATAAGAAAAAATTTCTCCTATTTTCTAAAAGTTAAATAAGTCGATATAAGCATTTAAAATTTAGGCTTTATAAATATATTATGGTTGGAATTAGAATGAAAGGAGATTTCAAATCATGTTAAAAAACTTATTTTCCATATAAGTGATATATGGAACTTGGCGTTTGCTTTAATAAAATATTACTTATTTATATGTTTTGGCTACTTAAACGTTTTAAAATACAACAAAAGGACCACATAAAAAATTCTTCTTCTAAATTTCAAAAGAAAATTCCCCTGCCATACGTATTCTGTTGTAAATTTTAAGCCCTGGGGCATAATCTTTTTGAAATTGCACTTTGTTTTAAGTACTAGTCAATTTACTAAATCTAATTCAGTATCATGTTTCTGTATCACATTCTAGTGCAGTCTCCACGCTTTAACGCCGGTTCAGAACCATCTTTTTGTAAACCATTTCAGTACAGTCTCTATGTCACAACATCAATTTATTCTACTTCTCTGTTGTGAATCAGTGGCACCAATTACAAGGGAACGGGGGGGGGGCAGTAGCCCCTTCAGATTTTGAAACTTTCTTGCAATATCAGGTAAAAAAAGGGGAAAGAGGTGAAAATAATCGTTTTTAAAATCTCCATTTAAAAATATAATAACCTACCCTCCCCCCCCCTTTATTTTCGTAAATTGGCACCACTGGTTTGTATGTGACAAAGTCTTTAGACAGCAAAGAGCACAAGCAATTAACACATAAGCTTTTAGGGAAATCTACCAGTATGCAGGAAACTTACTAGTAAACTTTAGGGAGAGTCACCACTGACCCTATTAACTTCATTTATCATTTTTAAAACACAATTTTATTGCTTCAGATTTGTTTTATTATCCTTCTTGCTTTGTACGAACTCGAAACTACAAGACTCTAAGCTCGTTTATAACTTAATTTCAGTAATTACTTTTTGACAGTTGCAACACTAAATTATTAATATTTCTCAAAAGCTTTGACTGGGCTAGCGAAAAAAATATTTTTTTTTCTCTAAGCATCATAAGCTCTTGATTAAAATTTTTGAAAAAATAATTGGCTAGAGTTCACTGAGTATCGAAACATTTCTTTTTTTGTTTTGCCTTATGGTTTGATCAATTTTTGTGATTGACTTGACTTTTACCTCACTGAGAAAGTAAAAAAAAATCCCAGTAAATTTAAGGACCATGACAAAAATATTAGTTTGTTAGATCACAAAAGGTACAAGGAGGTTACGAAGAAGCGCATGTAACACAGACAAACGGACAACGAGCCTTTTTTTGACACAGCCAATACATGTGCCATGCTATTTATACACATTCATCACCTTTCTTTTTGAAGTCACTGGTGAAGTTTATTAGGCGATATCTCGTGTCCTCTATGTGAGGAGAGTCCATTATTCTGGATGGCTTGTGTTTGGTCACGTGATACACGTCCACGTGGGTTCCTACTGGCTGGGCAGCTTGGCAAAGAAGAGATACACTATTAGATTCGTCATTCTTAATTGTGATGGTAAGATCACGTTTTGCCTTACCCATTTTTTCCATAGGAGCAAAGTCAGTTTGAGAAACAAAATTGAATGAAATAATAGATCCTGAAATAGACAAACATAAAATATGCAATCAGGGTGAAAATTAGAATGGGCTGCGACCCAAAATTTCTCTAAGCCTGAAACCTGAAATATGGAAACGCACTTTTGTATTGTTGCAAGCCAAGAACTAATAACCTTAGTTTAAGCTTCATAAATCCGGTTATTACTTCCTAGAGAACTGATAACTTCAAGCTATGGTTCAATTTTCTTAAGGTAGACTGTAGACCTAACGTCTAGCCTGACATTTTCACTTCAGAATTGTCCGTTGTTTAATTACGTAGCATCCATTTTAAAGCCCAGAAGAGCCCTTCAATTACTTTGGGCTCATTTTGTAGAAGTCCTACCAGATAAAGCGAATTCAAACCCTATAATAACATCCAAAAATTTATTTAATTTTCTTCAGTAAGAAACATCCTAAAGCACTTTATGTTCATCCTGTAATAGAATCACATTATTTCGCGCTTTCAGTAAAGAAGTCATTTAGTACTATTCTAAAACTACAGCGAAACATCATAAGTCAGTTTATTTAAGTTGTGATTATAGGTTTATTTTGCATCTGCTGAGATGCACTAGCTTTCTTCGTTTTATGTTTCAATTCTCCTAACCAGAAAAACTTCTTTTTTTATTTATTCACGCATATCCTAAGAACTCTTGTCCATACAGTTCTTAAGATGATGATATATATTTCCACATATAGCGTTAAGCGGTAGTTAAGGATCTTCAGAGAAACATTCAACCCCCTTCAATCCATCCTTTTGTTAGTGCACATGGGCTAAAATGCAAACATATGAGGATTTTAGAGCAGGGTAGGAAATGTGTAGCCTATTTGATTGAATCCTATATTAAAAATCACGCTAACATAATCCAGACTGTTTCAATAGCTTCAAATTTCAAAACTTCATTACAAATATCTTTAGAAACCATTGTAGGCTGTGTACTTGTCCTATATCTTTTTATATTTCTTTTGATCTAAAGGTTTTTTTTTCATTAATTAACCAAATATAAATATGAAATTTGGTAAAAATATTACAATTAGTCACTAAAGCAGAAATTTAATTAGAGGGAGAGGACTTCGATTCTGTCCAGCCCAAACAATTTTCAGATTTGAAAATTGGAATTACTTTTTTGTATTTACCATACAATTTCATTCATTTATTGAATTATTAGGGTGCCTCTTCCAAAATAAAAAAATACATATTGACACAATACACATTGTACACATTGATAAATACGTATACATTGATTATAATTTCTAGGTGCCTCTAACTGCCTGGCCAATTTTCGTGCACGTGCCAGTATCCATACGTCTCTTAATGCATTAATTAACCAGCTATTTCTAAGATCCTACGTTCCAGAGGAATGTATAGATAAATTCATCTTATCGGATGATGAAGAAATCGATTCATGGTAGTTTTAGATAGAAGCCAATACATATGCAGCAAGAGATGCTTTTTATGAATTCTATTTATTTTTTTTATTAATTTAGTTTCATAATATAAGATAGATAAAACTGTCCAGGCTGCTTACCTATGCATGGATTGTGATTTATAGCTGAAAAGTGTCTCTCACACTTCTTTTTAACTTCGTCAGCTGGACAGATGCATCCAAAGACAGGCGAAAGACGAATTTTGGTCCAAGCAGCATAGCAGGCATCCCTGTAATACAAAATCATAAAAATAGTAGCTCTTCCCAAGAATGAAAAGTGGTACAGTCAGGATTTTACTGAAAGACATCGTACTATCACCAAATAGATAAAGAGAGATTACTGCCCTATGCTTGCTTGTTAAAGGTGTGCTTAAACTTTATTGGCCTATTTTTGTGACGGGATTTCGTGAGCCAATCACGTCATTCTTTTTTTGTGGAGAGACGAATAGGCAAATTTTGCTTATTTGTTTAATTTGACGGAACTTAATTGTCTTCTATTCCAAATCAAGCTTTGATTTTGCTTAAATTAGACTCGTTATCAGAGTTGAATGCATACTATTGAAAACCTCATTGGCTCCTTTGTGTGCAATTTTAAATCAGTAAAATGGAGGGAACATCTTTGCGCCACATTTTATACAATTAAGCTCTCTGTTCCTCTGTTGTACCACCCAATTTATCACACCAGATACAAAACCACATCAAGTAACATAATACATTTAAAATACTCAAACTTTAGTATCCTCAGAAGACAGCTGATAACCTTGTCAGAGATACCTGTAAGTGGATATCGTATATTTTACGAGTGGTTGACAATAAGTAGTTTTTAAAACACGCCACATTTTATACAACTAAGCTCTCTGTTCCTCTGTTGTACCACCCAATTTATCACACCAGATACAAAACCAAATCAAGTAACATAATACATTTAAAATACTCAAACTTTAGTATCCTCAGAAGACAGCTGATAACCTTGTCAGAGATACCTGTAAGTGGATATCGTATATTTTACGAGTGGTTGACAATAAGTAGTTTTTAAAACACTAGGATGCATTTTGGATATATTTCTACAAGCAAGCCAATTGCACAGTAATGAATAAGTTTAGTATACTGCTAAGTCATTATATACACATTGGGGTAACTTTTTTATGTTTCTCAGTCCTAGTGAATAACATATATTTGGAAGGTGCCCATGAACTAAAATGAATGGAGCTTAAAAAGCACTCCCCAAATATTCTACGGCCATTGGTTCGATTTGAGGAACACATATGATCCAAGTTCTAGAAAGATATTGGAAAGCGAAATCTATAGAGTCATTCAATCATGCAGAGGTGCAACCACTCTTAATGCTTAGTTCAAAACTATACAATAGCTCGCTTAAAGCTTAAGCGACAAGAGCCAGTAGTAACCAAAACACTATAAAATGGTTTTGATATTAATATACAGAACAATCGAATCTGCTTTTTATGGTGATTCCAACTTGTGATGCACCTGACCCTTGCTAACAGACAAATCTCCCACTTTTCCTACATATAATGGGATATTAAACACGCCGTAAATTCTCTTATACAAAGCACTTTTAATTACACTTTCAATGTATTGTGCACTTTTCAAGCTTAGATCTGATCTAGCAAATATGTTGGCTTAGCATTAATATGCTGTACGAGTCATCACACAAGCTAAGGCGTCAAGCTGCATACAGAGGAGGTAGCCGCACCAGTGAACAATACACAAAGAAAGAAGTTTACGAAGTACTTGACAATAGGGTCTGATTACTAACAAAGTCTGCCTAATGAAGACCCTTGATTCTTCAAAGAGGTTTAGTCTGAGCAACAGCGATGGTATAGAGGATATATTTTCCAGTTGCCTATGTCTCTGCTCTGCAAGCTTGCTTGACACGTGGGTGAGAATGAGGGGCTGCATTTTCCATTGACTTGCCCACAGCACTCTGAACCATCATATAGATTTTAAAGCCGACTTGCTGAGGTCTTCTGTTTGTACACAAAAAGGCAGAGAATTTGTCCAGCAGTTTCATGGCAAAATTTTGCCGGGGACGGAGAGCAGCATAATCACATAATGGCTAGGGCAGGTTCGGTGATTGCTCTTCCGTTGCCAGAGTGGCAAAATGATGCCAGCAAGCCATTCGGTGTAAATACCACCGTTTATGTAACAGATGAAATGAACTTGAGCCAAAGTATTATTGTTGCACCTCGCAGTTGAGAAGTTCTGCAGAAATACCATAGAAGCCAGGGGCTTGAATATTATGTAGATGTTTTACAGCCTTTGGGACCTTAGAGACTGTAAACTGCTATAACACAAGGCTGGAAGTCAACTCGGGTGTGCGGGTGTGGCCATGGTTACTTGAATAGTGTCTTTGTTCTTATACACGACTACCTTGTTGTTGATAAGCTTTGAAAAGTGGCAAATCGAGGCAGAGAGTTGACCCGTATCATCATTCACGTACTACTATCCGCAGATAGATCCCTGCTCATGGTGGAAGGCTTCAGTTCCGTCGGTTCGTGGAGGTTTTTATGTTTTGAGTCGGGGTCTCCCTTCTTAGCCACGTCTTTAATATTGATTGTTTGTCTATTAATAAAGTTCTTTCTATGTCTGTGCAATAGACTATTGCAGACTCTATGGAGACGTCTGTGTTCTGCCATATTCTCTGCTAAGTGGGCTTTCCAACACAGGCCAACCTTGGAAAGGGTATCCTGAGACAATCAGGTTTTTTTATTGTGTTTGGCTCGGCCAACGACACTACCAGTAGAAATAAGTATACTTTCTTGGAAGGAATTTCAGGCAATATTGGAGTCATATAAGTCTTTGAGGCAGATCCTGGTTTGAGATATAGAAACTGGTTTGAAATATAGCGAGCGTACTTCTGCTGCTTGTTGCCAGCAGCCAGGTTATCCTGTTGTTTCCAGGGTACTCAGATCGAACTTTGAGGGTGGAGGGTATTTTTTTTTGCCACTTTCTTTCGGAAGTAGTCTAAGCGTGACGGTCACTATCCTATGGTTTGTCTTTCTAATCTTGTCAGGCTTATAAGTATGGCAATTATTTACTGATGAGCGACAGCGTCGAACTCGTAATATAATCGATCATTTTCTTTTTCTGGCCTTTGTTGCTATACCTGGTTTGTTTATATATTTCTCGTCTCTGAAAGAGCGTATTTTAAAGATCAAATTTATTAGCGTACTCGTCCAAAAGGTGGATGTGGACCTTGACCATTGTCAGGTAATTTCCTGGCGCGGAAGCAAGAAGAGAAGCAAGTGTTGCTAGGAAACAGCTTATTGTTTTTTAAATGAACAAGTTGATTTTTATGGGTATATATATATATATGTATATATATATATATATATATATATATATATATATATATATATATATATATATATATATATATATATATATATAATATATATATATATACATAAATATATATATATATATATATATATATACATAAATATATATATATATATATATATATATATATATATATATATATATATATATATATATATATATATATATATATATATATATATATATATAATTTATGTGACATAAGTCTATAAGGAAGGAGTCGCTCAAGCTCACAGCAACCAGAATTTTCAAAAATATGCGCTAGGTGAATCAAATTGGTATCTACAAAAATGTATAAGTTATTAACTTTAACGATAAGCAAAAGAAGCTATGAGCCTGAGAAAATTGGCCACATATCTAAAAAAAGGGTGAATACTTTTTCTTGTTTTAAGTTCCAACTTTGCTCTTTAATTCTGGAAGAAAAACCTAGAGTTTCTTTTTAATAGTTTTTTGCTTCTTTGTTTAAAAAGATGCAATAAAGCTTAAATGAATATTTAGGCAATGAAAGAAAACAAATCAATATGATTTTTGTTAAAATACAACAATAATCCGGTCTAACTTCCTACCCACAAAATATGTGCAACTTTATTACAGAGCTAAAGAGGCCCTTGGGTATTTTATCCTTGGTCCTTTGAAAATTTGGGCATACGAAATTCAATTATTTTTATTGAAAAATAAAAATGAATAAATAACGTTTGCTTTATCAGGCAATTTTTCTTATAAAGTATATTCTGCTTTTCGATTACCAATAGGCCCGAAAAGGGTGGGGAAGCTATAAGAGAGGGGTATTAAACCTCCTGTTTATGAAATTTGAGCTTGGAGACTCAAGATGGAATTATTAAAATGAAGTTATATAAGGCATGTTGAAAGAGGTAGTAGCTTTCGTATGAGGCACTAAAATTGTTCTACAGTAATATGGTATCCTGATAACCGTCGAAAAAAATAGAAATAAATGATAAGATTCATGCGAACCATCCAAAAAGGTGTTTTTCCTCTTTGTTCAGGATGGGGGGCCCTAAAACATCTGGCTTAGGTTTTAGGAAAAGTTTAGTCGGGCACCTTAGAATTTAAATTGCATTTTTGATCCTCTTTGGGCAAAAATTGATGTTTGGTGACACATAATAGTAGAAAACGTCATTTTGCTGTAATGTGACACCTTTTGTTGCTTAAAAGTGCACTAAATATGAAAATTTCTTTTTAATAGAGCCCTCTACCAACATTTAAAGGCCACTGGTTTGATACGTCCGTCTTTTGGGTAAAAAGGAAGAAAAACATGACTGTGGTTCCCATACAAAAAAGTGATTTTCCTTGTTCTTCCAGGTAAGGGAGGGAATGTAACTGACTTATACCAGGTTTTCAACCCTATAATTCTAATAGTGTACAATATAAGGTCATTTAAGAGGAGTTTCAGGTTCTTTTTTGAAATTACCATTATTTTTTGGGCAATAAACTATTACGATTAACATTATTAACTGAATCAGCTAATAAATGGTAATATTTTCTCACTACGTATTTTTTTCAGAGTATATTTTTAAACTTCTGACTACTATAGGCCATGGTTCACTCTTTTCAAATCTGTAGCAGTCACTACAGCTACGTGGTGTAAATTCCAGCGAGACCAGATCACGTTCAGGGGAAAATATCCCCTTTCTTTCATTAATAATACGAAGTTACCATTCCTACTAACTTTTAATGAGCATAATATAATTTGGGGCACAATAAGCATAATTTAATTTTTTAAAAAAATGTGAACTATTTGAAACTAGTATTAAATATATAAATAAATATATAAATATATATATATATATATATATATATATATATATATATATATATATATATATATATATATATATAAATATATATATATATATATGTATATATATATATATATATATATATATATATATATATATATATATATATATATATATATATATATATATATATATATATATATATATATATATATATATATATATATATATATATATATATATATTTTTCCTTCTGACTGCTATAGGCCATGGTTCACTCTTTTCAAATCTGTAGCAGTCACTACAGCTACGTGGTATAAATTCCAGCGAGACCAGATCACATTCAGGGGAAAATATCCCCTTTCTTTCATTAATAATACGAAGTTACCATTCCTACTAACTTTTAATGAGCATAATATAATTTGGGGCACAATAAGCATAATTTAATTTAAAAAAAATGTGAACTATTTGAAACTAGTATTAAATATATAAATAAATATATAAATATATATATATATATACATATATATATATATATATATATAAATATATATATATATATGTATATATATATATATATATATATATATATATATATATGTATATATATATATATATATATATATATATATATATATATATATATATTTTTCCTTCTGACTGCTATAGGCCATGGTTCACTCTTTTCAAATCTGTAGCAGTCACTACAGCTACGAGGTGTAAATTCCAGCGAGACCAGATCACGTTCAGGGAAAAATATCCCCTTTCTTTCATTAATTATACGAAGTTACCATTCCTACTAACTTTTAATGAGCATAATATAATTTGGGGCACAATAAGCATAATTTAATTTTAAAAAAATGTGAACTATTTGAAACTAGTATTAAATATATAAATAAATATTTAAATATATATATATACATATATATATATATATAAATATATATATATATATATATATATATGTATATATATATATATATATATATATATATATATATATATATATATATATATATATATATATATATATATATATATATATATATATATATATTCCTTCTGACTGCTATAGGCCATGGTTCACTCTTTTCAAATCTGTAGCAGTCACTACAGCTACGATGTGTAAATTCCAGCGAGACCAGATCACGTTCAGGGGAAAATATCCCCTTTCTTTCATTAATAATACGAAGTTACCATTCCTACTAACTTTTAATGAGCATAATATAATTTGGGGCACAATAAGCATAATTTAATTTAAAAAAAATGTGAACTATTTGAAACTAGTATTCAAATAGTTTACTTGGGGCACAATAAGCATAATTTTGACCTATTGACCTTGGCATGTTTTTTGGACTTTGATTGTTGGATTTTGATTTGGATGTTGGTTTGTTTTGGATTTATTTTTAATAACTTTTTATGCAACAAAACACAAATATTAGCCTCGGAACCCGGAACGATTTTTTGAAAGTTAGTAAGTGTAAGAGTCGTTGTTTTCTTTGCCAAGATCATTTTGTCCCACGGACTTCTGTTAAGAGTACATTGTATAATAAAAATTTTGCATGCAATTTACGTGGTAATGTTAATTGTAGAACAACCAATGTAATTTACCTATTAGAATGTAATAAATGCTGCCTACAATATGTGGGGGAAACAACTAATAATATATATAAGAGATTTTCTGGACATAAGACAACAGTTAATAATGAAAAAACTAATAACTATCTAGTTCAACATTGTAATAATGGTAAATGTTCCATATCAGATATAACTGTCACAATTTTAGAAAATTTAGAATTAGAAAATTTAAATAAAGAAGAAAAGAATAATAGACTACGTAAACAGGAGGATTTCTGGATCCATACTCTTGGTACAGCTTATCCTTTTGGGCTAAATGATCGTGTAGCAAAATATGGTGACATGTCTCATGTTGTTGTTAAATGTATTGATGGTTTTATGGACCATCCTTCTTTTACTTGTCCTACTAAATGTAAAAAACGATCGAGAAGACATAGGAAAAATAATAGAATAAATGAATTAGATGTACATATGCTTTCTATAGATCTATGCCAGCTACTTGAATCTAGGGTTATGATTTCTGTAATAAAATGTCTAAATAATTTATCCAAGAGGAATCTAATCAAACTTTTCTGGATTGTTAAGAATAACACAGCTCTTGATTATAATTTTAAAGTAATATGTGATACAATTTGCATTCTAACTAAAACGAAATTTATTTCAAAAAAAAAAGTTCGATAAGATTAGTAATAAGGATAACAGATTATATTTACCTATTAATTTTACTTGTAAGCAGATTGAAGATATTAATTTACCAGAAATTTTAAATCAGCGGCATGTGAAACAGGCCCTTCCTAGTAATTTGAATTATAATGATAGTCCAGTTTTAACTAATAAATTTTCAAAAACTATTGGGCAAATTATTTTTAATTATAATTTAATACTAAAAAGATTAGATAGTGATATAAATTGGAAACCGGTTTGTAATTGTATGCAACTTGGCCCATTTGTAAATCCTACAAACATGTTATAACAGGGGACTTGTCAATAATAAAGCAAAATGATCTTCAAATTATAATGAATAAAGGGGCTAATTTCCGTCTTTCTCATCATCTGAAACCATCGCGTGTTCTTGATGGCTTGGAAAATGATTTTGATTTATTTATTGATAAGTGGTGTAAGAAAGAGAATAAAAATAAAGAGAGTTTTCAAAGTTGGAAGAATTTAATTATTAGTAGAATAAGAAATAAAATATATTCTAACTTAAAAAATAGTAACACTAAATCATTATTTTATAATGCGAAGATTAAACAAGCAATTGCTAATCTAAAGAATGAATTTGTAATTGTGCCAGTGGATAAAGCTAATAATAATTTTGCCATAATTTGTCAGAAGCTGTATTGTGATATCTTAAAAAGGGAGTTATGCACAACTAATGTTTACGAAAAGGTAAATATAGAGGATGAGAATTTTATTGAAAAGACTGAAGAAATATTTTTTTAAAATTTTAATATTAAAATAAATGACAATGATAAAAAGTTCCCTTTTCCTATATTGGACTGTAAAATTTCATAAGAATCCCCTTAAACCACGGTTTATTGCTGGAGCAGCTAAATGTCCAACCCGCATTGCTGCTACTGACCTCTCTTTAATTTTAAAGGAAATTGTAAATAAACTTAAAACCTATTGTTCTGGTATTAAAAAATTTTCGAATTTTAATCCATATTGGAGTGTTAATAATTCACTGCAGGTGATAGATTCTTTAACAATGGTTTCAGCTAAAAGAATTGAGTCTTTCGATTTTGCGACAATGTATACTAATTTATCACTTAATGTAATGTTTGATAATTTCAAAACTGTTATCAAGAAATCGTTCCTCTTATCTAGTAAAAGGTTCTTAAAAATAGACACTTATAATAAAAAGCTATATGGACAAATTGCTTTAATACTACAGTTAACCTGAGATGTTACAGCTTGGATATGATTTTTGAATTATTAGAATTTGTTTTATACAATACTTATATAAGATTTGGTGGTGATTTGTACAAGCAAATTGTGGGAATTCCCATGGGGGGGAATGCCAGCCCATTTATAGCTGACTTGTTTTTAAGTCAACTAGAATATAAATATATGATGGATAAGAATAATCCAATTAATTTAAAACATGTTTTGTCAAATAATAAAAGATATTTAGATGATATTTTGGTCTTAAATTGTAAGTATTTCATTGATATTTCTAAAAATATATATCCATCAGAGCTTATTCTTGAACCTAGTCATGGCGCTGGTCATGAAGATCATTTCTTAGATTTAAATATTAATATTTGTGAAAATAATAAATTAAGTTTTAAAATGTATAATAAAACGGATGATTTTGTTTTTGAAGTGATTAGCTTCCCATTCCCTGAAAGTAATATACACTCAAATATCACATATTCAGCGTTTTTCTCACAGTTACTTCGTTATGCAAGGATTTGTAGTAATTATATTGATTTTAAAAATAGATGTAAAATCTTAAGCCAAAAATTGATATCAAGAGGTTTTTCTGCAAATAAATTAACTTGGCAATTTAAAAAATTTAGTTTTCATTATAACGAACTTTTAAATAAATATCAAAAGAATTATCTAGAAATACTTAAAGAAATTTTCAACTAACTTCGGAGGTTCGAGAATTGTTGTTGCAGCGCCATTTATTTTGAATTGTGTTTCTAATTGAGCGGATCTTTTTAAAAATTAGCCACATGGTAAAGATGAATTCTATAATTGTTTAGTTCATTCAGGTTTTTTGCAATGTGTTAATATTTGTGATTTGGCAAAATTTATTATATTCAGTTTACCTATTGTTGCTAAAAAGAGGGATATATTAACAGTATAAGCTTGTTTTGGAGTTACTTGTTTGTTTTACATTTGCTGTTTTTTTTCTTTCATAGGCATGTATTTTGGGGGTGATACCTGACACGGGGATGCCATGGATATTCTGTGGTAGCCACAACACTTGGCTGGGTAGAGAATTTAAAGTGGCGAAACCCTATATAGGCCAGTGTATTCTCCTGATGAGCCCTTGTGTTGGGTTGTTGCCTCTGAATTATTTGTCTTTATTATTTTTTCTATTGTTTGGTAAATGACGACTTATACTTATTGACGACATGACTGCCTGTCCATGGATTATTCTTTATGGTTGATTGTGTATGGCTATGCTGTTTGACCTATGTGATTGTATGTATGAGTAGGGTTAAGGCCTCATTCAAGTGCTGGTCTATATTAATCACTAATTTAGGAAAACAGTCTTCCTTTTCTCCGTCTGTCTCTCTTTTTCTTTTGTGCTGTTGCATTGGTGATTTCTCTTTTCATGATATATATATATATATATATATATATATATATATATATATATATATATATATATATATATATATATATATATATATATATATATATATATATTTATATATATATATATATATTACGTGTTTGTGCTGTTGCATTGGTGATTTCTTTCTTCATTATAAAGTAAACAAATCAGTTAATGAGATTTTACTGATTTCGTCTGACAAATTTTTGACTTATCAAACACTTTATATTGCTGTCGGCAAGCTAACAAACCGTAAATATATACAAATTTATATATAGATATATATATATATATATATATATATATATATATATATATATATATATATATAACTATACAGATATATATATATATATATATATATATATATATATATATATATATATATATATATATATATATTATATATATATATATATATATATATATATATATATATATTTGTAAATCTTGTAATTGTAAATCTTGTTATAAATTGGTACTTACGTGTTATAGCGACCACACTTTGTTATTGATCTGTAATGAAACCGGTTTT
Source organism: Artemia franciscana (assembly GCF_032884065.1). NCBI lineage: Eukaryota > Metazoa > Arthropoda > Branchiopoda > Anostraca > Artemiidae > Artemia > Artemia franciscana. The sequence goes on along the minus strand of NC_088879.1, from coordinate 37,908,283 downwards.
ATGTGTCTACTCGGAGACAATTTGTGTAGCCTGAGTGAGATAAATTGTATCTATGCGGGTATATTTTGATAAAAAAGTTTAATGTATAGAGGGGGTTAGGGTAGGTATTTACCATAATACGTTTTGGGCGGCCTGCTTTCCATAATTCTCTGTTGTAGTCTTAATTAAATATTGTATTTACGTCATATTTCATTATTATTAACCTAACTTCATTTATTTGGTATGGTCACTGTAAAACGTAAGTGCCAATCAATATAACCTACAGTTTGGCTGTCTTCTACCACAGCTTAGCATCCACACGAAAGATGATTTTAAGATGTGGATGTATCTCCTTTAAGCTTATCGCAGAGTCTAATGGTGCAGCCAATTTTTTATCTGCTATACTGTCTAAGATATGGTATCGGCAGAGGGCAAAGACAGGTCTTATCCAGCACAGATACATTAAGTTATACTGTATTTAGCAGAACGTAGGTGGCATTGCGGGAAGCAAATAGAATTTGTAAAACCTATTCAAAAAATTCTGAGTCTTCACATATTTCAATCCATTTCGAAAAATAAATGATCACTACTTTACAATTAAAATGAGTTGGGTTTTGGTAGAGGACAGGCAAGTTTATGATTGCATATTTTTTCCAGACAATACCAACATGTAGAAAAGAATTTTTATTCAGGCTGACGTACTTGTGTAATATACATAATATACAAGCATAAATAGGGAATAATTTGAGAAAGGCGAAAACGCTCGTAAAAACACCTTTGTGTTTTCAAGCGCAGATGACACACATCTCTAGAGGGTTAAATGGGGTGGTAGCTCAACTTTTATTTGTAATAGTTTCTGGCCGCTGATTTTTATTTCTCTTCGATTATTCATTTATAATTGTTCTTGTTCGCTGCAAGCTTAGTTAATATATGACTTAATTCTGCCATTTTTTCAACATTAAACAACCTGCCCTATACTTTTTTTTTGGAAGACCTTTTTCTTGGAAAGTATTTTAAATTGAATTTTAACATGTTTCGGAACTTTCATTTATGAAAGTGTGAAAGTAACTAAATACCAGCAGGAGTAAATAGTCAAATTAAGAAACAGATAACCAAAGGAAAAGCTTTCTGAATCTTTCCACTTTCTATCTCTTTAAGAACCACAACATTAAGCTCCAATAATTAGGAGAAAATATCACATATCACTCGGTTATCACCATCATAACAGCCATATTTTAAACAATGGAAGACAAAGAAGCCAAATCCAGCAAAGTCTAAAGTGTATTTCAAAATCTAATTAAAAAATGTAAGCTTAGTCAAGAAATAAAAACCTCCTCTACAATGCAAATTAGCTGAAATTGCGAAATGCTCTGAAACTTCCTTAGAGCATCAACATGTTCAAGCTATAAATTAAGAGTGATGGGCAAAGCAAAACTAAAGAGAGAGAAAGAGATATATAGAGGGAAAGAGAGAATGAGAGAACGAAAGAGAAAGGGAGAGAGAGAGAGAGAGAGAGAGAGAGAGAGAGAGAGAGAGAGAGAAAGGAGAGAGAAAGGTATAGAGAGTTATAGAAAGAGAGATAGATAGAACAGGTATAGAGAGAGAAAGATTGAGGAATAGCTAGAGGGTGATTGAGAAAGAGAGGCAGAGACAGGTAGAGAAACAGAGAGAGAGGCAGATAGATAGACAAGGACAGAGATAGAGAGGGAGAGAGAGACGGAGAGAAAGAGAGGAGGGAGGGGCTGAGAGAGAGAAAGGGAGAGAAAAAAAGTGAGACTAAGGGAGAGAGATTACTCTCATTGCGCATAAACATATATAGTTCTTGGAATACAACCACCGAACAAAGATTTTTTCGTTAAAACATATCTGTGAAAGACCAAATAATAGGTGATCAACAGTATTAAAAAGGGTGTGATGAAAAAGAAGGAAAGACAAAGAGTTGTATGAAGGATCACACGAAAATGGTCCGAACACTTTATTACTTTGAATAATAACTCAATCAAGTTTCATTTTGGTCTATTTAAAAACAAGAATTTACACAAGAAATTTGTTTCAAGCTTAAACCAATCAGATGCAATCCTTCCGTATTTCCTAATTAAAGAGCCATTGGCCTTCGTGTTAATAAAGTAAGAGCCATATTTTTAAGAAAAAGCCTAAGTAAAGAGCAATTGTATTATTTTTTTATTTAATGGATACTTTAAATGGAAACCGCGACCGCAGAGATCTCTCAGGGGTCTGATTTGAATGAAAATTGAAAGTTATATTGTCTTTCAAAGAGCTAAGTGTGATTGTTTGATAGTCATCCACCCTATCCCTCGTGTTTTTACTACTAGCAAAGTATGACCCCTATCATATTGGATCATATATCGAGATAACTGTTGAAAATTCTAAAACCTACGCTTCTCGTGATGACTATAACCCCCTCTACCACTGGGTAGGGCCGTAAATTTTGTGAATTACCAACTGTTTACGCATAGGTTTTCCCTTGGGAATATGTTTGTATGCTTGGAAATATATTTGGTATGTTTGATATTGAGTGTCCGATTTGATAGAAATTTCCATGGACCGCTCCTTGAACTAAAAGAATACACATTGCTTGGGAAAAGGAGGGTTGTTGAACAGTTTTGTGGAGGAGAAAAATGTACATAACATGTTTTGTAAAATGCTCTATGTTTGTTGAGAGCCCAAACAGGATAAAACAAAATATATTGGACCAGTCAATAGAACTTGTTAAGGTTTATTCAGTATTTAAAAAAATAAGGACGTACCATTGTTTTAATTACCATAAAAATGTTACAGAAATAACTGGTGCTCCCACAAATAAAAACTCTGAACGAAAAAAGTGCCTTAAATGAAAATAAATTGAATTAAACTAAATTGAACGAAAGTGAAGATCGTCGTCAACACTTAAACGAACAGAGACCATTCTCCGTATCAGAGGAGCTACTGCCCCATCAATCCACTTAATATTTAATGGGGTTGTGGGGTTGAATGCTCTTCTAAAAGCATTTAACACAGTGCAAAAGCATAGCCAGTTGGCAATTACGAGTGTTTAATTTAGTTATGGCCTTTCAAAATATTGCCTTTCAGTATTAACAGCAAATGTAACAAAATTTACTCTTTCTGTGACTAATCACAAGACCCCTTCTATTATAAATGTGTACGTACATTTTTTACTTAATAGTTCCGTTTTAGCATGCTTTTGAAACATCACCTCCACCTACGAGGCAAAACCACCCACTGCGCTAGCCTTCCAACATCCAGTCTTAGGATAACTACCCTCCTTGTATCAAGTAAGGATACAGGTAATTCTAGTTGATAGTCTATTAAATCAAGCGTGCAGTATTTCAGTGGTATAAGATATCAATCTGTTAAGTTGTGTAGCTAGGCAACTGAAATCTGGCAGCAAATTACCTGTTTAAAATTGTACGTTGTTTCTTAGCAACGTAAAAACATTTAACTAATATACAAAAAGAGATAAATAGAAACATATAAAGGATAGTGAAACTACGTTATATTTTTCGCCATTCAAGTCCATGTGCAGAAGCGTGGAGGGGGTGGGGGGCAAACCTTTCTCCTTCTCTCAGAGAGTCTGGAATTTATCTGACTCCTTCAATAATTAAGAAACAAAAGATAAAATATCCTTCAAAATTATAAGATAAAATATCTTTTATTTTTTATGCAAAAATAGAAGAAGATCGTCGTCAGAAGACGACGATCTTCTGATGTTCAAAAGAACCAGAGCCCTTTATTGAAAATAAGATATACTTTAAACATTTCCTGTGCCATAGTAATACTAAATGAAAAATTGATCATATTTACAGGTAAGAATATCTTTATACATTAAAAAGGTAATCTACTTTAATTAGGTTTTTTTTCTTCTAACAACCTTGGTTGATTTGGTAATTTGCTTCTTTATTGTTGACATTATGAACAATAAAAGTACAATACCTGAAATGAAAATTGTTTTCAATAGCCCACAAATGACACTGTGGCATACTCCTGTTCGTGGCAGTGTCTGTTCGTTTTAGGTTAGACTTAATTATTCCCTTTAATTTCTGTTCGTTTTGGGTTTCATTTATTCGTAATAATAATTTCTGCTCGTTACAAGTTTGAATTATTTTCAGACCTAATTTTTCCTCGTCTTTGGTTTAATGCAGCTCTTTAGTGTTCTGGGGAAAACTTGTTTATTAGAAAGAGGTTCATTAATTAATATCCATCATATGATCGCTCAGATAATATTGAGATTGTTTTATAATATTAAACATTTTATAGCCGTTTCTGTCAAATGTAATTCAGTGCTTTATACTTGAATTTTAATCTTTTCATCTGCTTATTGCTCTCAAGAGTATTATATTATTTACTGCTACTTTTAGATTTAGTGTTCTTTTATTTTTTATTATTTTCTATTGTCATTCTCCTTTCTCTTCGCAAAATTAAACCTTCTTTTTTATTTTAAAATACTGGACTTACTGCACCCCATTTATTTTGTTCTGTCCACATTATATAGGAGGGATGGCCGTAGAAATTCCGCAAGGGGGCTACTACAGTTAAAAGTCAAAACTTCTAGAACTCTTTCTAAGGGTTGAAAGTGGTTGGAGGTAAACCAGCCATCTTTTCACCACTGCTAGATATAAATTTGATTTATTGTGTTGCGAGAACAACACATTGTTTTGTCTCGTTTTTTTTTCCTATGCCGCCGATCCCGGCTTATTCCTGGAAACTGGTAAGGGTCTAACCTGTGCGGTTTTTATGGAAAGTGTGGACCTCAGGCCGGATTAATGAATATGACATTACATTTTGGAAAGCTTCGCAGAACTCTTGCCTGGGGCCAAAAAGGATGGTTTTTGCTTGTCCACGAGCCAGAGCCGTGCGAAGTGAAGTGGAGTTTTATAGCCTATTTCCTAGAGGAGTATCTGAAGTTGTGCAGCCAAGCCTTCATTTCATCAAACCATGTTTCTGCTTTTGAGTGGAAAGCTCCATTCTAGCAGGCAAGCAGACAGGCACCACTTTCAAATTGAAGATGGACTAAAATCCATAAGTGTTAAATATATACTGCAGTTACCCGGCTCCACAGCCAATATATCTTCTTTGAGTGATAAATAGAAAAATCAACAGAAGCAAAAATGTGGCGTTTTCCCAAGGGTCCAAAAGTGCTGCCGCCTATTGTTTTTACCCATTTCTGTTCGTGATTTCAGCTGAGTTTATCATTCGGTTTTTCAGACAGGGGCTTGCGGCAGAAGAATGGTATCAGATGTACCTAATAAACGTTAAAAATTCTCTAATTGCTAAGGAAATTGGAGCCTATCCTTTGCTCCTTTCTAAGTGGTGACGTTAGAAAGTTGGCCTATGGCAAAAAAATCAACTTTTGAACAAGGACAGATAGAACTTTTTTTTTCGACGGCAATCGATAACTCTTGATGAGCTGATCAAAGTATATGACATCCAGTTTTTTGGTACAAAAATTCCTTCATGAGGTATACCAGTTAGAAAGTTTCAAGGGGTTGACAACTTCAGTAGTAAGGTACACACTGAAACGAAATCTGGGCCGATACAAATTGTCAGACATATAGAGGACTTGTAAGCAAAAGTCGGCTGTTAGGTAATAATCACCTTCGGCAGTGAGGGGTTAGCAATTTTTGCTAGTTGGTGTATATATTATTTGTTTCCAGTGTATTTGATGGTAAACCAATTTGGTTCCAGTGGTAAGACATGTAGGGGACTTGTAAGTAATAATCTACTGTTAGGCTACAGTCGACTTCAGCGATGAGGGGTTTGCAACTATGCTAGTTGGTGTACCCATTTATTTGTTTCTGGTAAACATGATGCCTATCATAAGAGAGGGACTTGTAAGTAACAAGGTGTTCACCCTGGGCTAGAAATTCGTACAAATTGCTGCAAATTGCATTCGATCTCTTTAAATCTGACAGAATTAAGTGTTTACGCAACGGGTACAAACGATAACGTAAAGCAATGAGGTAGTTTCGTAATAATTAGTGTCACCTATGGTATTTTAATCCTGAAAAGTTACGGTTAGGTTTATAATAACAACTAGATCATATAAGATATTGTTCCCAGTTTTCATCCGTCACGATGTCTACGATTAAAAAGGATAAAGTTCAACTGGATGCAAAGTCCATTTAGTCCCTTCTTTCGATACTATTTTGTTGTTGTTTTTTCAACGCTGATGAATAGCCTTTGATCATTTGATTACTGATCGATAGCGAAGAAACAAAACCAAAGTGTTGCTCTCGCAACACTTTAGTCGGCGAAACCGGATAAAGGTTGCTGCAACATTTCACGATGCCTGGGCAACGTAGGTCTAGTTATAATTTGTAATTTGTCTTTTCCCTTCTTAAAACTTAACTTGTCTGAGTAGTGAGAGCATAATTACTTTAACAGAACACATAGGGGTTAAAACTGGAGCTATTAGTCCCTCGAGACGTTATTACGCTCACTTGGGTCTGACATGCGCATCTACAACGGTATAGTACACCTATGTAATGGGAATGTCTTCTAAAAGATTCAGGTTCATATTACATATAAGGGATGGGGGTTTACTTTGGTTGTTATGCAATAGGGTCTCGTTGTTACATCCTAGTTTTTTAAGTTGTTACGTAATAGGACACAGAATAGCTGTTTTGCCCTTTTTGAATAGAATCGTATTTTTGCACCACAAAATGGCTAAAAACACCGCTTTTATGTGGGACAGTTTTCTTGGCTAAAATGAATGTCAATGTTAACTATTTTTTTGTAGGATTACCTACAACTTTTAAAAACGAAATGTGCCACCGTAGGGCCTTACTATCTCTTGAACTCAAGGCTCAATATGAAGTTTTCCTTTTCGAATCAATTGTCTATCTTAGAATTTTCGCGCAATAGGTTTCTGGCCCTTTTCGACTAGAATTGTTTTCTTTGCATCAAAAAACGGCTGAAAACACCGCTTTGTTGTGGGACAGTCTTTCTGGATAAAATTAATGTCTATATTAGCCGTTATTATGTAGGACTACCTGCACCTTTAAAAACAAATGCGCTACCGTACAGTAATGCTGCCTCTGAAACTCAAGGTTCAAAATGCGTATGGTTTTTCGACAATCCTAAATCAATTAACTATACCAGAATCTTCACACAATAGCTTTTTTCAGTTCTTGTGGATGGAATTCCTGTTTTTCGTGACAAAATGGCAGAAAATGTGGCTTTAATGTAGGGCAAGCTTTTTTCAATAAAATAAACGTCTATGTTAACTGTTATTTTGTAGGGCTATCTGTACCTTTAGAAACCAATGTGCCACCGTACACCATTATTGCCTCTGAAACAGGAGGATCAATTTGTGTATAGTTTTTCGAATCAGTTGATTATCTCAGAATTCTCAAACATGGCCAATGTATATCGATTTTCTCTTTTTAAAATTATTGTTTGTTAATTTTTCCCTTGTGAAGCTTGTTATGTTTTTATTTTATCTTCATGAAAGTTTTTTATGTCGATTTTTCCTTCGTGAAACATGTTGAATATTTTTTTCTTCGTAAAACTCGTTCGACGATAAATTTTTAAATTCTGTGAAACTATATACATGTTGTTTTTTCTTGTTCACGAAACAGGCTGTATGTTAATTTTTTACTGGTGAAACTTGCTGTACTTTTAGTTTTTATTTTTTTTAGCCGTTGTATTTTGATTTTTTTTTCTTTCATGAAACTTATTTTAACTTGATATTTACATTCGTGAAACATGTTGCATGTTGTTGTTTTTTTCCTGAAACTTGTTGGATGCTGATTTATTGTTCGCGAAACGAAGAAAAATATCAAGATAAGTTAAGTTTCATGGACAAAAAAGATCAAAATACGTAGAGTTTCACGAAGAAAATGTCAAGATAAATTAAGTTTCACGAACAAAAATCAGCATGCAACAAGTTCCATTAATAAAACCAGTTACACAAGAAAAAATATACAATTTACACAAAGAGAAATAACAACATGCAACAAGATTCATAAGGAAGAAACAAAAAGTATAACAGGTTTTTGAAGCCATAAATCAAGAGACATTAAGATTCTTGAATACATAATCCGCATGCAACAAGTTTATAGAACAAAAATCAGCAAGCATCATGTTTTACCACATGCTTTAACATACAACAAGTTTTTTAACTAAAAATATCAAGATAAATTAAATTTCACGAACAAAATCAGCACGCAGCAAGTTCCATAAACAAAATCGGTTCCACGAGGAGAAAGATCACTGCATTAGTTTCGAGAAGAGAAAATCAATATACAACAAGTTTCATGAAAAAGAAACAAAAAAATATCAAGTTACTTGAAGATATAAATCCAGATACATTAAGTTTCTTTAAGAAATAATCCGCATGCAACGAGTTTCACGAACAAAAATGAGAATTATCATGTTTCACTAAGAAAGACCAACATGTGACAAATTTCACTAAGATAAATATCATGGTAAATTAAGTTTCACAAAGAATAAATCAACATACAACAAGTTTAACAAATAAATATATAAGGATAAATTAAGTTTCACAATAAACAATCACCATTCAACAAGTTCCACAAATAGAGCCCGTTTCACAAGGAGAAAAATCGTTTTACGGGATTGAGGAAGAAAACAATCAACATGCGAGAAGGTTCATGAAGAAGAATTACAAATATAACATGTCTCTCGTAGACATAAATCAGGACACATTAAGTTTTTTGGAGAAATAATCCACTCATAACAGATTCCACTAACAAACACCAGCATTCATTATGTTCCAAGAAGAAAAAACCATCAGGCAACAAGTTTCACGAAGAAAAATATCATGACATACTAAATTTCGCGAACGAATAAATCAACATACAACTAGTTTCAAATAGAAAAGTATCAAGATAAATTAAGTTTTATGAACAAAAATCAGCACGCTAAAAACTCTACGAGCAAAACCTATTTCACGAGGAGTAAATCACTTTACAAGTTTCACGAAGAGACAAGTCGACATACAACAAGTTTCATTGAGAAAAAATATAAATAGAAGAAGTTTCTCATTTGATAAATCAAAATACATTGAGTTTCTTGAAGAAATAATCCTCATGCAACAGGTTTCACGAGGAAAAATTCAGCATGCATTACGTTTTACGAAGAAAAAATCAATAACAAGTTTCATGAAGCAAAATATCATAATAAATTAAGTTTCAGGAAAGAGTCAATCATTTTACAACACTTTTCACGAAGAATAATATTGACATAAATTTCGTTTCACGAAAAATAATCAGCGCGCAACAAGTTCCACGAAACAAAACTGGTTTTACGAGGAGCAAAATCAATTTACACATTTCACGAAGAGAAAAATCAACATGCAACCAGTTTCATGAATAAGAAATAAAAATACAACAAGTTTCTCACAGACATAAATCTAGATACATTGAGTTTTCTGAAGAAATAAACCACAAGCAACAAGTTCCAAGATTAAAAATCAAGATAAATCATGTTTCACAAAGAAAGAAACAATATACAACAAGTTTGAAATAAAACAGGATGCAAAAAGTTTCACGAAAAAAAACATGCAACATATTTCACGAAGATAAATATCAAGACAAAATAAGTTTCACGAAAGAAAATATAAACGTAGAGCGAGTTTCACGAAGAAAAAATAATATGACTCAGGTTTCACGAAGAAATACTCAACATGCAACTTGTTTCCTGAACAATAGAAGAGCAATTTATAAATTTTTTCATGATGAGAACAGAAGAAAAGTTTGATATACATTTGCCTTTTTCGAAAATCCTGAGATAGTCAATTGATGCGAAAAAACAAAAAACATATGAAACCTCCTGTTTCAGAGACAGTAATGCCGTAAGGTAGCGCATTGGTTTCTAAAGGTGCAGGTAGCTGTACAAAATTACGGTTAAGACGTTTATCTTAGCTAAAAAAGACTATTCGACAGCGAAGCGGCGTTTTCAGACTTTTTGTCGTGCAAAACAAGAATTCTACCCAAAAGAAGTCTAAAACAGCTATTATGTGGAAATCCTGAGTTAGTTAATTGATTAAGAATTATCAAAACTGTATGCCTATTGAGCCTCAAGTTCCGGGGGCAGTAAGCCTGTACGGTAATGCATTCATTTCTAAAGATGCAGGCAGTGCTAAATAATAACGTTTAACATAGACATTTATTTTAGCCAGAAAGACAATCCAACATCAAGGGCGTTTTTTCAACAATTTTGTGGTGCAAAAAATATTTCTAGTCAAAAGGGGTCAAAAAGCTATTGCGTGAAAATTCTGAAACTGTCAATCGATTTTAAAATTAATACACATGTTGAGCCTCAACTTTCAGAGACAGTAATGCCATATGGTGGTACTTTCGTTTTTAAAAGGTGCAGTTAGTCCTACAAAATAAGTGTTAACATAGACATTTATTCTAGCCATAAAGAGCATCCAACATTAAAGTTACGTATTCAGCCTTTTTTTGGTGCGAAACAGCAATTCTAGTCAAAGAAGGCCAAAATACTATGTTGTGTAAATTCTTAGATTGCTAATTTTTTAGAGTTATTGTAAATCCTTACGCATATTGAGTTTCCAGTTTTAGAGGCAGCAACACCGCAGGTACACTCGTTTTTATACGTTGTAGGTAGCCCTGCAAAATAAACACCTATCATTGATATTTACTTTTTTCAAAAAGAGTGTCCCACAGCTAAGTGCCGTTCAGACATTTTGTAGCGCAAAACAACAATTCTAGTCAAAAGAAGGCCAAAATCCATAGTGAAAAGCTATTGCGTGAAAATTCTGAGATATTTAATTAATTTAGAATAATCGAAAATCTATAGACATATTGAGCCTCGAGTTTGAGAGGTAGTAATGCCGTACGGTAGCACACTCGTTTTTAAAAATTGCAGGTAGCTCTACAAAATAAACGGCTAGCATAAACGTTTATTTTAGCCAAAAAATGTCCCACTGCACATATGCATCTGTGGTTTTTCTTCTAGAAAAAAAACAAAAATTTTTATTTTTAATACATGAGTTTTTTTAAACTTGAACTCAAGCGTAAATAAAACTTAACCACTAATAACAACCCCCCTCCTTTGGAATTACTTGCTAGGTGGGCTAGCTACATGTTGTCACACTTGCGTTGAAATATGCATAGTCTTGGTTCAAAGAAACGTGGCATTTTCAATAAAACCTCTCAGAAGTAACGGATTGCAAAAAAACGACCCTTTATCTTGCAGGTGTGTCTAATAGAGCAATAAAAATGATGGATTTTCATTGGAGCCTCTCAGAAACACCTATTAATATGGCTTAAATTTATCTCTAATAACATCCCACTCCCTGAAAATCATTGTTAGGGTTCCCGTCTCTCTTTCATTTGTGGTTCTTTTTGCTTATATTTCTATCCTTCAATAGCTTTTTTCACGTTTCGTTTTTTCGTTTATTGTGTTTTAACTTCTTTTTCTTTGTTTTAACAACGCTTGTAAATTTGTTTTTACTAATAACATTTGTATGCACACAAGCCTTAATTCTTAAGATTATTCTTTCCAGGATAAAAGTTCAATATCTAATCATTTACTCAAAGAAATGTTTAAGGCCATTGCAATGCAACATTTTATTGATTGAATAGCTAGTTCAATCTGTTTGGGTCACTTTAGAAAATTACTAATGCTGTAACATACAGGTGTATCTAATATAGCAAAAACTAATAGCATTGGGAAGCTTGTGCTGTAATGTGGAAAGGTTTGGAAACATGCGAGCCATTTAATAGTTCTAGAATGTGGCAACAGGGGATTCTGCTTGTGTGCAATAGGTTATCATGTAGAATTGATTACTCGAACGAAAGTATTAATAATGGTTTACTGGTACAGAGGGTTAAGGCACAAGTTTGGTCGTTGGGGGATTAGTCTTATATTCGAATCCTAAAGCGGACAAAAATTTTTAGATTATAAAGTTTTCCTGAGAAATAGCATCGTGAAAGAAAATGAAATCTCATAAAGAATTATCTAACAATCCGTATTTGTATTGTCATTACGTAAAATCCCACTTGCCCGTTTTTCTCAGCTACAAGCGGGGGCTCCCCACGGATCCTGAAGAAAGAAGTCATGCGTGAATGCGTCATTTTTAACACAAGTTAATATTCCCTTTTACTTAAGAGCTAAAGAAATCATTAAACGTCTTGAATAAACCTCTTGAAATGTCTTGAAACGTCTTGAAAAACTTCTTGAAGAATAATGTCCTAAAAAACCTTTTAAAATGCCTCTTGAAACGTCTTGAAGAAAAATGTCTTACAAATGTCTTGAAATGTCTTGAAACGTCTTGAAAAACATCTTGAAGCAAAATGTCTTAATAAAACTCCCTGCTTCACTAGTGGACTCTAATACGTCCTATTACCTAACAATAAAAAATACTCTATGATGTATCATCAGAGTAACCCCCCCCCTCCATTCCTATTACAAAACATGCACCTAAATCTCTCAGACTACATTCCCTTTTATGTGGGTGTACTGTAACGTTACAGTTGCGTGCATCAGACCAAGGTGCACGTAGTAGCGTCTTGACGGACCAGTAGCTCTAGGTTTACCCCTATCTGGGTTGTTAAAGTGACTATGCTGTCTCTACTTGTCTCTTATTCTTCGACAAATTTTCAATCAATATTTGGAATTTGGGCTGGATAAGTTCTTTTGCGAAAACAATAAATATTTTCAAAAGGATGATTATCGTTTTAACAATTAGTGCATGATTATACTTAATTGCCTGCATTTACAGCAGTATTTGATATTATACCGACCTTAAATTTTTTAGAACCCCACTTTAGTGCTAATCAAAACCTAAATCACCAAAATAAGCTTTTCAAAGTCAAATGATAATTGAAATTTGAAATGAACAGAAATTACTCAGTATATCTAAATAAAACCTAATAAAAAAAATAAGAGTGATCAGTCAAATCAAACAATGATAACACATACTGCTGCGGACGAAATGATGAAACTTAAACCGAAGAGATATCAAAATAAATAGATTAGTAAAGCTTAAAACAAACCATTGATTAAAACGAACAATAATATCTCCATCGAGATATTTAGAAGTTTTCTCTTTAGTCGGAAAATGTTTATTCTCGCATACTTTGTGCTCTTTCTGTTATATTTTGTACTTCCTGGGCATAGCCAGAGAATACAGTACCATCATCATCATATTAAGTGTTAACAATGGTACCTTATGCTGAGATGGTGAAGCTTTTTTTTTCAGTCCCTTTTCGGTAATTCAATCGAAAATAAAGTCGAGAAGGCTTGGTGATGCAGAACATCCTTAACAGAAGCCACATGCTATTTCAACTAGTTCTTTTAGCTCACTTTACATTTGCATATTACACAGGGTATTCTTAGAGCATCTTCTTAGAAGGATGGTTATCTTGGTCGGGAAAGTGGTATCTGTATTATTCAGTCAAACACAGTGATGAAGTCAAGAAAGACTGTAAAGGCGTCCAATCCGGGAATGAAACATTGGTGAACAAGGAAGTGCAAGCTATGGTCTACACATCCCATTAAAGGGCGAAACGTCCTTGAATGGTTCTTTCTTGTCCGATGCTCTCGCTCTTTACTAAGCCAATTTACTCTAAATATCGCAAAGATCATCCCAGCAAAGGTCTATTAGTGAGCCTCACCAACAGTTCTTACAATCTTCTTCAATCCTTTCTTGAATGTGGGATTGTAATAGCGTTAGACCCAGGGCTTCCACTTCAAAATTGTCAAAAACATATTATCATAGCCGAAAAACATGAGAAAACATGAGAACGTTGAAACTTGAAAAACATGAGATTTCACATGAGAATTTTCGATATAATGTGTTCAAACGAAACCCAAATTTGGCACGAGATCATTGTCTCACTCATTTCTATCTAAACTCAGCTATCAACTAATAGGCACTGATTTTGCGCTCCTAATAGTGTCTGGTTTTTACTCACTGGGGTTAGGTTCTGGTTTGGTGTTGCACCTATAAGGGAGATTCTTGGTCTCACCTAATTACCATATCCCACTAACTTATTACTAGAACCTGACTCCTGAACAATTTTATGGGAGTCTACAACGATGAGGAAAAACTAGCCACTAATGACACAGAGGTTCTATTGTCTGTCCTGATGTTTTATAGAGTGCTGAACAACCTTTCCACCACAACATTTGAAAACGGAAGTGAAAGAAGATACCTTCTGAAGGTTCTTAAATCTCAGTGACCCACAAGGCGTTTTCATTTACAAAATTTTCTGCCAGAAAAGCAGAGGACTTTCTAGTCGCTTAAACAGAATTTCTAGTGTACTGATGTTCCTCAACCCACTCACTATTCTCTTCTTGTTCAGTCTGGACTGCTGTAAAAGTGGAAGCACGGTAGCAGCGTAGGTGGTTCCATGTTTGCAGCCTTACATGGCTCAAGCATGACCAAGTGCTTAAATATAGGTGCTGAAAAATTTAACCTAATCTGCAGTTGATTAATAAGCTCCTGGTAGAACTCCCTTGCTGTTCTGAGAACAATTTGGACATTAGCGTCCTCGTATGTGAGGTTCCTTTGTTTGACGTACTTTGAAGAATTGTAGCTGCCTTAAAGCCAATATAGATATCCTTAATTGGCAAGTATCCAATTTCAGTGCTTACATCCAAAGACATTGGATCAGATCCTTTGATATGATTGGATAACGTGAAAGAAGAAGCGAAAGTACGAAGCACCCCTTCCGTTTCCATTCTGAGCTTGAACATAAGAGGCTCTTCGGTCTGGATGGTCTTATTGTATTCTTCTTCTTGTATATGGAATATGAATCAGTCCAAAGGTATATCAAAATAATCTGGAAAAAAGGGGCTTTTGAACTTCCAGGTTTCCAGAATTTTGGGGAATTCCAGAGAAAGATGAGGGGGGCTGTACACCCCGGTCACCCGTTCCAAATTTATGCATGGCTCAATACTCCGGATTTCCCCTTCCTCCACTCCCCCAAGACTATCGGACCGAGTAAAATTTTACTTACAAGTCAGTTTGATCGGGTCCTTGATGCACCGATCCCTCCATTCTAACCGTTTTTCGAGATTTCTGGTCTCCCCAAAACAGACCGAAATAACACACTTTGAAAAGCAAAATAATACACTTTTAATACACTTGGAACACAGTGACTTAAAATTTAAACATATCGGAACTTTGAAAACAGATTTGTCCTTTTGAAAACAGATTTGGTATGGCCTGCTTTAGCCTACATCTTAAAAGCCTATATTGTGAAGCCGATTTTACTGGCACTTGAAATCATTATTTTGATATAGACAAGGCTATTAGTCTGATAAATACCGAATGTTTATAAGATCTGTAAAAATAGTGTATTCGAATTTGTACTATAGAATTCTTGAACTGGCAACAGGTTAAGAACTGGTTTCAAGTTAAAACATGTTATTTTGGTAAAGAAACAGATAATAGAAGTATAAAAGCCGCCTAACCCCTTAGAAGAGGTCAGTAGACTAATCCTTGGGTTGCACACGTGCAGGCATGTATAATTGTCCTATTCCAGTAAACTTGGTACTTACCCTAAAAAAAAACCTTTCGCGCAAGGTAAACCACGTCCTTATTCTACAAAAATTATCCAGTGAACCTGATCTGGTCAGATTAGATGAACTTATGAACTGAGAATCAAATCAAATCAACCCTTTTTCGAACACAACAGTGGTGAGTCACGGGACAAGCTGCCGACTAAGTCATTAATTAAGGCTCGCGGGATTGAAATTCCCCTTTTACGGGCAATAAAGACATATTTTGCAGTTTGCCAGAAAATTGCAAAAGATCATAAACTTCAAGTTGGACAGAGCTCAAATCAACAGAAATCGGGAGATTATATCGAATGAAGGTAAACATGAGAAAAAAACCTGAATATCTTTAAAAATGTAAGAAAAACCTGAGAAAACCTCTAAGAACGTGAGAAAAACATGAGAACATGAGAAAAAATTTTTCCCATGAGAAATCTTCCGAAAACATGAGATCTCATGGGAAAACATGAGAAGTGGAAACCCTGGTTAGACCAGTCCCAAAGAATACATTCAACGTCCCAGATTGGCTATGTATGTTTGTTGAGGCCTCAATCAGCGCAGGTGCTCCTGCTGATATGACGTCCTCAACTGGGGCTTAATGTCATTTTAGTGAATTCCCAACGGTTTTGGCTTCCTCTATTGAAGACCGATTTAAATCGCAAGGATACTGTCGCACATATGATGGAGCTATAGGCTGTGCATATTGTCTGGACGGAAGAAATTCCATTTTCCATTTTCTTCGATTCAATCTTTCTAGTTTTCCTAGTGTCTAGTGTCCTAGTGTCCTAGTTGTCCTAGTTTCTAGTGATAATTTTCCCATCTCATCTTTTCACGTTTTCTATCGTGTTATTCTTTTCCTTTTCCATGTTTATCTATCTGAGGATGTATTTTTCTTCGTATGCAGGACAGCAGGGCCGATCTAGGTGTGGTAGGACCGCACCCCCTCCAAGATTTTCCAGGCACCTTCATTTGCTTTTTTTCTTATTTTTACCCTTTTTTAAATACAATCTTCAATTTGGTCAACTATTGATGCCTTCACAACTCCCCCCCCCCAAAAAAAAGGATTTTCTCTAGATCCGCCTTTGCAGGACAGCAAGTGTTTTGACGGCCCACGTTTTTTTAGTGCTTTTGTTCTCTCTCCAAGGACCAATGGAATGAGAATGATTGTTGAAAATGTAATCATATTCATCCATAGAAGCTCCAGAACTTTATGGTTTTTCAATGCTATAATCCATAAAGAGCAATTGAGACAAAAATAACTTTTTTTCAGTATTTTAAAGCTAACAGTTTTTACCTTAAGAGGGTTTAAGGGGCGGTAACCTTACTGTTATTTGTGGCAATTCCTGTTTTTTCAGGTTTAACTTGGCGTTCTTGCGGTTTTATATGCTTTTCAAAAAGAACAAAATTTGTTAGCCTGATTTGTGCCTGTTTAGGGAGTCCTTACGCCCAAACTAGAATTATTTTGCATGTACTAGGGCCTAACAGTCTTAGGTTTCGAGACCTTTAGAAACAATGAACTGTTTTTGAGCCCACTTTCAGGGGAGCCAACGATTTTTTAATTGTCCATCAGAGTTCCCTTGGCCCAAAAGCACACAAATGTAAGGTTAAAAAAAATATAGCTCCATAGCAACGTATTTAAACTCTCCTGTAATATCAGAAAAGTGCAAGATACATTTTTTGTCTTGGGCGTAACCGTATATTATGGTATAAGCTCGTCAATTAACTCTGTCTTAGATAAGGCATTGGTCAAAGTGACACAAATTGGAGTGGCCAGTTTGGGATTGTCGAACTTCAGGATTAGATTTTTCAACCGCTAAAAATTTCTCTCATTCAATCAGTGGCTTCAATTCACTAAAATCAAAAAAATAACAAAAAAGGTGTTTTTACAGTCTAGAGGAGGGAAAAATCTAAGGGGAGAGAGGTTAAATGCTCCCTTCTGTCCCATCTAATTGATACTACTACATCTAATTCCTTCGTCTTGTTAAAATGAATCCATCTATTTTCTTAAGATGACTATTAGCTTTTCCAGTCCATTTATTTACTCAGTCCCAAGTTTGGCATCTTGTGGGAATCAGAAAAGCAAACTGAGAATAGAAACATACGCTTTATACCAATATTCACTTTAGAAAAAGAAAGTAAAATGGCAGAAAGTGGATCAACAATCTAAGAATGTATAGCATAATGTCAACATCAGATGAAAGTCGCTACTTACAAAGTCTTACTAACCTAAGTCAAATAATAATACTGCAATTTCAATATACACAAGAACAAAGAAAAAAAGTACCCCGAGGGCCTTTCTGAGGGCTAGAACTATAAATATACGGTCTTACATTTAATTATTCGTTATAACATAAAATTTATCACATTATTATATTTCATTCATCAGGTCCTGACTCATTTGCTTAGCAGATTATAATCAAAGAGCTAAAGCCGAACTGGGTAGCCATGACAAAAGAACAACAAAGAGAGAAATCTCAACAATGAACAAGCAAACAGAACTACGGTCAGTAGAAAGAAAAGATAAAACTAAAAAGACGTGGACAATTAGCCTGTATGAAAACAAGGCGTCTTCAATGCTGATAAAACAAAGGAAAAAACTAAAATAACTTAAAAACAAATAAAATCCAAAATCAAGAAATAAAAATATAGGTCACAGAAGCTAAAAGAGTTGCTTCGATGAGAAAACCAATGCAACTGGACTCAGTATCCTCAGCCTCATAGGTAGTCTTTAGTGGGGTTCTGTCCTCGGTCCTCTTATTTTTGTAGGAAAATTGACGTGGGCTTCCATGGAAGTTAGAAACTACCTTTTACGTTTATTCTTTTCTCTCTCAAGGGATATTGTATCAAACTGGAACTCCCAGAATAACAGAGTTTTACTGCCTAATCAAAAATTTACCATTTTTCCAATATTCTAATTTTGTTTTAATTATAATTGGAAACGCCATTTGGTCTACGAAAATATTTACAATTATTTTCTGGAATATAAATCTGTATTTTTTAGAATCAAGTTTTAGACATATTTATTTTATTTTTAGACATAAAGTTATTTTTTAGACATACTTGGTCGGTGGAAGTAGATACCAAAGAACATATTTATTTTCTATTTCTTTGTTTGGCTCCTTGCCAGCCATATCAATAAAACCGGAACTGTTGCTTTCTTTCTGCTCACCTCTCTCTATTGGCAAGTTTTAAAGAGAAAGTGCCATATATTCTGATTCAACATTTCATTTGACATTTTACAAACCCGAAAATACTTCATGTAATAAAATAATTTCCTTTTAAAATAATTCCTAAAGAACTGCATGTAATAAAACAATAAAATACTAAAATATTTCCTTTTAGAATCAAGTTATCCCATTTGCAGCAGTAGAAACAAAAAGAAAAAGAAACTTTTTAATATTACCACTTATGCTTATCTACTATGTAAACAAAGCTTGAATCTACGCTCTCTTATTGTTTACCTCTATTGTAGAAAAGCATGCCTGGAGAGTAGTAGCAGAAGCTTTCCTAATGGCTAGAGACACAAAATTTCTAAACAGATTTTTTCCAGGTTTCTCCCTGGCAGAGAATCTTTTTAAAAGTCTTAGGATAGACCTAAGAAATAGAAGATTATTCTAATTTTTTGGTGTTAAATCCTTTTAGAGACGGAATATCGTATTTCGTAATTTCTAAATGAAATTAAAAAAAAGTTTTTTCAAACTGAAAATAAGGAGTAATATCAAAACTTAAAATGAACAGAAGCTATTACGCATATGATGGGGTACTGAGGGGTTTGCCACATCCTCAATACCTCGCTCTTTTCGCTAAGCTTTTTTGAAGTTTTAAAAGGCTCGTTATTCCAATTATGTGTTTATTATTAATTATGTGCGCAAGCACCCCCTGTGTTTCAGGAGTCGTTTTTGAAGAAAAGGGACAAAAAGTCGGACTTTGTAAAGAGAGAGGTACTGAGGAGGGGAAAAACTCTTCAATATACGTAATAACTTTTGCTCATTTTAGGTTTTGATGTTTCTCCTTACTTTCAGGTAAAAAAACTCGTTTTTAAAATTTAACTTATGATTATTTTTAAATAATGCAGGGACATCTGGCTCACTTTCCATGGAAAACTCCCTCCCTCCGAGGAAAAAACCTTCATGGAAAGATTCTTCCCAGGTCAAATTGTTCCCCCTTGTTTTTTATTGTCTTTAGTGTTAGGTTAAATAAAAAAAACTAATTTTTTTTAGCTGAAAGTAAGGAGCGACATTAAAACTTAAAACGAACAGAAATTACTCCGTATATGAAATGGGTTGTCCCCTCCGCAATCCCTCGCTCTTTACGCTAAAGCTTTTAATTGTTTTAAAAAGTAGAATTGTGGCAAAGAGTCAAACTTTAGCGTAAAGAGCGAGGGATTGCGGAGGGGACAACTCATTTCATATACGGATTAATTTCTGTTCGTTTTAAGTTTTAATGTCGCTCCTTACTTTCAGCTAAAAAAATTAGTTTTTTTTATTTAATTTCTGAACGTTTTTGAATTAATGCATGTTTGGTTTTGGCTCTCCGCGCATAAATTATTAAAATGAAATTTGTATATTAATTCTTTTTTTGGCTAAATCGCTTTCTCTTAGTTTTGATCAGACGATATTGAGAAATAAGGGGTGGAGAAGGAGGCCTAGTTGCCCTCCAATTTTTCGGTTACTTAAAAAGGCAACTAGAACTTTTAATTTTTAACGAACGTTTTTATTAGTAAAAAATATACGTAACTTAAGAATTAACTTACCTAACAAACTTTCATAACCTTATATTTTTATTATGTATACGAGGGGGTTTGTACCCTCGTTAATACCTCGCTCTGTACACTAAATCCTAAGTTTTGTCCCAATTCTTTAAGAATGACCCCTGAATCAGAAATGCCGTAGAATAAATAGTTGAAATTACTAAAAATACTTTAGCATAAAGAGCAAGGTATTTATCTCCTCCTAAATACCTCGCTCTTTATGCTAAAGTATTTTTAGAGCCCGTCATATGCGTAATAATCTCTGTTCGTTTTAAGTTTCAATGCTACTTCTTCCTTTCATTTGAAAAAACGTTTTCATGTTTATTTTTCATTGATTTCTTATAGTAATGCTAGAGAATCCTGCGCCCTTGTCATTGAATTTTTCTTCCCCCATGACAGATTCCTCCAAGGAAAGATCCTCCAACATAGCCTCCTCTCCTCAGCCCCACCCCCAAACAAAATAAAATCCCCCTGAAAACGTCTGTACGCTTCCCAATAACCATTACTATATGTAAACACTGGTCAAAGTTTGTAACTTACAGCCCCTCCCCCAGGGATTGTGGGGCAGTAAGTCATCCCCAAAGACATAGTTATTGTGGTTTTCGACTATGCTGAACAAAATGGCTATCTCAAAATTTTGATCCGTTGACTTTGGGGAAAAAATGAGCGTGGGAGGGGGCCTAGATGGCCTCCAATTTTTTTGGTCACTTAAAAAGGGCACTAGAACTTTTCATTTCCGTTAGAATGAGCCCTCTTGCAACATTCTAGGACCACTTGGTCGATACGATGACCCCTGGGGAAAAGAAAAAAAAAACAAAAAAACAAACAAATAAACACGCACCCGTGATTTGTGTTCTGGCAAAAAATACAAAATTCCACATTTTTGTAGATAGGAGCTTGAAACTTCTACAGTAGAGTTCTCTGATATGCTGAATCTGATGGTGTCATTTTTGTTAAGATCCTACGACTTTTAGGGGGTGTTTCCCCCTATTTTCCTAAATAAGGCAAATGTTCTCAGGCTCGTAACTTTTGATGGGTAAGACTGAACTTGATGAAACTTATATATTTAAAATCAGCATTTAAATGCGATTCTTTTGATGTAGCTATTGATATCAAAATTCAATTTTTTAGAGTTTTGGTTACTATTGAGCCGGGTCGCTCCTTACTATTTTATTTATTTTTAGATGCTATAAGTTATTTTAGATTTTATCTTTAGTTCTATTATTTAGTTTCTTCTACATTTAGCATTGAAGACGCCTTGTATTATACACCTTGTACAGGTAAAATTTCGACGTCGGTTTAGTTTGTCTTTTTCTTCTGGATTTTTTCTTTCTTTGCTTTTTCTGTAAATTGAAAATTTTAGACTGATATAATTTCAAATTGTGGCAATTTTGTTCAATAAGGTATTTTGTAGATCAAGTTTCTCAGCATTTCAATTAATTGGCTTCAATATTCATGGTATATACAAGTACTTTTATCAAGTTCGTAACAATATCCAATTTGAAGACGTGAAATGCAAAGGGAGCAGATAAAGAAACTCCAAGTTGGAACTCAGCAAAAAACCTTAGAAATACCAAATTGTGTGTCAATTCGCAGAGTTTTGAAGATGAAAGCTTTAATTATAGACGATGCGAAATATCTAAAGAACCAAATAATTTATTCACATGTTTAAATTTTTATTAATATGCTTCATTAAGGAAACTTTACCCGAAACAAAATGAACATGTGAAAACAAAATACAAAATTCATTATAGGCTAAAGCTATGTCACAAATCCATTCCAAAAGGTTTGCCTCGATTAACCTTTTTCCAATTAACATATAAACAAGCTTCAATGTAATTTCGTTGGAGATTTGAACTTTTTTGAATAGAGGAAGATGTATATGCAAACAGGAAAAAGGAGAGACAGAGAAAGAATGAAAAAAGTCAGACTCAGGCGCAAAGACTGTGGAAGGAGGGGAATGACAGCCTTAGTAGTATTATTTTACTCTCTCTTTTTTTTTCTTTTCTCTCTCTCTCTTTGTATCTCATCCACTATTTCTCTCTCTATTTTTCGTTCTACTTTTTTTCTCTTTAACATATACACTCTATCTCCTATTCTCTCAACTTTCCTTGATTAGTTGTGAAACTTCATGGACTCTACCTAACTTTCACTTTTGGTCTTGATTGAATTAAAAATGGAGTTTTTTTCACCTGAAGGTAAGGAAAAATATTAAAAGTCAAAACGAACACAAATTATTACGTATCTGAGGGGGGGAGGCTGTCCCTTCCTCAAGTGTCACTCTTTACGCTAAAGTTTTAAGGTTCTTCAAACACGCTTCTTATTCGAATTCAACAGCCCTTGTGTTTGAGCAGTCTTTCTTTACGAATTGTGACAAAAAGTCAAACTTTAACGTAGAGAGTGGGGGTTCGGGATGGGATAGCCACCCTTATATTAGGAATAGTTTTTGTTCGTTTTAGTTTTTAATATTTCTCTTTACTTTCAAAGGAAAAATACTTGTCTTTACTTCATTTTTGTCTATTTTCCGTACCATGCGAGGAAATCACCTTCCTCCTTCCGTGTAGTATTTATTCTGGAAAATTTTTCTTGAAAATATTATCTCCACGCAAAAATTTTTGCTATAGATAACCCCCCCCAAATAGAAAATTCTTTCCTAAAATTTCCATGTACTTTACAATAAAAAACTACGAGCAATCAACACATTCCATTACTTATAGCCCTTTCAGGGGTCTATCATCAACAAAAGGCATAGTTAATAGACATTCCAGCTGAGCTGAATCAAATGGCTCTGTCAAAATTTCCATAGAATATACCTGGAGACACAGGGGCCTGGGAGAGGGACTAGTTACCCTCCAATGAATTGATCACTTATAAAAAGCACTAAAACTTTTAATTTTCATTCAAATCAGCTCCTTCTTAATTTTCTAGGGCCATGGGATCGACTCTCGGGAAAAAAGAAAAGATAAACAAAATTCAATATTTTTGTAATTAACCTCATAAATTCATAAATTCTTGAAGAATTGGGACTGAATTCAAGCTTTAGTGTAAAGAGCGAGGTGTTGAGGAAGAGTAACTCCCTCTGATACGTAATAATTTCTGTTCGTTTTCAGTTTTAATGTTGCTTCCTACTTTCAGTTGGAAAAAACTTGTTTTTTAATTAATTTCTGATCATTTTTTTTTAAGTTATACCAGGATATCTGGCTACGGAAAGATCCCTCATCCCCACGGATTCATTCTTTAGACAATTCAGTCCTAGTGAAAATTTATCCCAGATAATAAACTTTAACATTTCCACGCATAAAATAAAGTCGGAAAAGAGAAAACAAGACATAAAAAATATCGTATGGGAAATGTGGCAAATTCCCCCAGCGTAAAATTTTGCCCGAAAAATCTATTCCCTGGAAACTTCACTCCCCATGGAAAATTATCCCTGTGGAAATTCCCACCAGCAGAAAATCCCCCAAAATCCAAAAAATGTATGAATAAATCCAAATATTAAATTTCTATACGTAAACAATGGGTATATTCTGTAGCTTAAAGACAATTTCAGGGGCTGTGGGGTGTCATAATATATCCAAAGGCATAGTTACTCGGTTTTCCAACTATGTTGAACAAAATGGCTATCTCAAAATTTTATTGACTGATTTTGATATACAAAAAGGCGTGGGAAGGGGGCTTAGTTTCCTCCTAATTTTTTGGTCACTTAAAAGGGAACTAAAACTTCTAATTTTTGTCAAAATGAGCCATCTCCCAATATTCCAAGACCACTGGGTAAATATGATCACCCTTGGAGAAAAAAAAACAAATAAAAACACATCCATTATCTGTCTTCTGATAAAAAATACAGAATTATCTGATATGCTTCTTCTCTGATTCTCTGATACGCTATATCTTAAGGTGTAATTTCCATCATAACGTTATGACTTTTAGGGGGTGTTTCCTCCTCTTTTCGAAAATTAGGCAATTTTTGTTCATTTTCTCTTAACTTTTGATGGGTAAGACTAAACTTAATAAAACTTGTATATTTGAAATCAGCATAAAAATCCAATTCTTTTGATATATCTATTGGTATCGAAACTCTGCCTTTTAGATTTTTGATTACTATTGAGCCGGGTCGCTCCTTACTAATGGTTCGTTACCACAAACTGTTTGATAGGAGCTTGAAACGTGTATAGAAGGGCTCTCTAACATGCTGAATTTTATTGTGTTATTTTTATTAGGATTCGATGACATTTTTGGGTTGTTCGCCCTCTTTTTCGAATATCAGACAAGTTTTCTCAGGCAGTTAGCATTCAATGAGTAACATTAACCTTTGGTTAATTTTACATAGTTGGAATTGGCATAAAAAGTCAATCCTTTTGATGTAAGTAAACCTACCTAAATTCTGCTTTGTACAGTTTTGGTTACTATATGGCTGAGTAGCTCTTTTTGTTACAAAAAAACAGACGAAAAACTATGCAGTGTCTAAACAGTCATTTCTCATCTAAAAAAAAGAAAAAAAAACGTTTGAAAATTAAATTTTTTCCTAGAAAACGAAAAATTATTTTAGTTTTTATAAATTCGGAAAGGTTAAGATTTAATATTAGATAAGATTTATTTAACACAAAATTTCACACAAAATAAACAAACTTTATTGTTCCTAATAATATTGTTCCTAACAATAATGCGATTGTTCCTAATAAGTTGCAAGTAGAACATGATCTATTGCAAGTTTAAGCGAAATACAAGGGAAATCAAACTGTAGCTTGTCAAAATGCGTCAAATTTTGTTTTTGTTTTTTGCCTCAATGTTCTAAGATTACCTTCCACGAAAAATCTAGTTTGTCTTGCCTTTCCATTAATTATACATAAATTTTTATTTAAATGATACAAGTTCATTGGGTCAATCGAAAAAGAACTAATACGTCTTTGCATTACCTTGAGATATTTACACAGGATTGAGCCCTGAAGTTTGGTTTTGGGAATTGGATAGGATCTAACAGACATTTTGGGCAATTTCAACGGTATCTAGGATTTTCGGACTGAAATTAAGTGACAATTTTAAAGATCTCTAGAAATGTTTTGTTTCTTTTCCACTGGGGCACCACATAAGAAAAACTTGCATTTTTTAAAGTTTTTAAATTCCCTTCCATAAGAAATCTAACTTATTTGACATTTGAAGTCAAGAAATAAAAGGCCATTGGTTCTACTGAAGAAAGCAACAAGGTCAAATCTCTGTAAAATATTAGAAAAGGAGTGAACATAGAACTTTTATTTGACGGTTTGAGAGCTTATTTGACGGCTGTTGGGTATTGTCGCGGGAAAAGAGATTCGTAAGCGGAAGTTGAGAAAAATTCTGATGTATTCAAGAATTATTTTAATGGACGGTAGAAAAAAATAGCAAACAAAATATTTAATGTAGATTTGTAGCTTTAAAAAAGGTAGAAAATAGCTTTAAAATCTGAAGACTTTTGTCTTTTCGAAAGTTTTTTGCAACTTTGATTTTTCTAATCATGCAAACAGTAAATTTCCTTGATTGATCTTCAGACGAGTAAAATTCTGTCATCGATCAGTTATTTTTTGTACACATTTTATAAGTAGTTTAAACTTCCAAGCAAAAACTTTAGAACCAACACCATAAATCTAGTAAAAATCAAACATATTCACAATTTTGATAGCTTTTTCAACAGAGGGGTATGATACAAATCTAGATCATGCAACACTTGAGCTGATTTATCAAGGAAAACGACATTTGGATTTTTTTTCGTTCAAAAAGGAAAACATGCAATACGAAAGTCATTAACTCTTCCGCATGATGGCTCGATTTAAGTTTTATATAGAAGCTGAATCCTATTTACGATGAATCATTATTATTGATGCTTAGAATTAACATTAGTTGGTGTCAAGGCCGTATCCAGCGGGTTCAGGAGTTTGAATTCCCCCTCCCCAAATGTTTGTCTCATTCGTAAAAGCGTAACAAAAATGAATATAAACAAATTTTTTGAAGCACTCTTCAGTTTTTTTACCCCCTCCCGGGAAAAAATCGTGGATACAGCCCTGATTAGTGTTTCAATTTTCTATTGACATCCGTACAATAGATTTATGTACATATGGAGCGAATTAAAAATAGAAAAAAAGGGAATTAAATAAGAAATATAGGGAATGATAACAGACAGTAAACATTTCCCCAACAGTAAAATGTTCCCCAAACAATAAAAATCTCGGAATTTTGGAGGGAAAGTTCCTCTTTGACGTCTTTCCTACTTTACACAAACACAAGTCTAAGTTTGTCGGCTATGTTTTACCAAGGCTATACTGGCCGGCTATGTTTTCATATAATCCAATTACATGGGTTGTAATTGATTGCATAGATAACAATTGAATATTGACAAGAGGTTATACAACTAGGAGAGATACAACAAAGAATATAATACTGGAAGCCACTGTAGTGACAGTGGTCAAAAATTGTTCTAAAACATGGGTGCTTCAAACGGTTGAGGCGTTGAATGTATTGGTGTGAAGAAGAAGCATAAAAGGTGTGTTGACCTCGGTTGGATTGGTGCTGCAGTGAGCTGTTAATAACAGTGGCAGCAGCGTTTATTATTTGTTTGTTGGTTTCTCAACTTTACTTTCATGATTTTGCCTCTTGTGCTCGACCTTTTTCTCTGGGTTCTTAGAAGTCTCCAGTCGGATAAGTCTAAGAACCAAAATTCAAATATTAGAAACTACAGTGATGAAAGTGGTCAAGCATGGGCGCTCCGAAAAACAGAGGAAGATTTTCTGGATGTTTTCCAGAAAAATTGCCTGCGGATTGTCTTGAGGAGCCGACTGAATGACCGTATCTCAAAAAGTAGGCTGTAAAAAAAGTGTGGTTAACTCCCGCTGTCTTGGGCGATAATGAGAGAAAGATTGAGGTGGCTAGGGCACGTTTTCCGGATGACGGATGACAGATTTCCAAAGATTTTCCTTGTTGGATAACCGTCTATTGCCAAACTAAAAGCAGGTCATTCTTGGTTGGGTTGGGAGGATCTCGCAAGGAAAGATTTATGGCAAAAGGCAACTTCCTGGGAGGGTGTAAAGAGGGTGGCTTTGAATAGACTTGATGGAACAGGAGCTTGCGTACCTCTGTTGGCCTCAGGCAGCTTGGATCTACTGTGAGTTGTTAGTAGTAGTAGTTATTTTGAATGTTGACAATTAATTTTCATTGCGGAGTGATAAAGAAATTCAAGCAGTGCTATTAGGTATTCTCTCACTTTAAACAGTATCACTATCACTAAACAGTTCACACTATCACTTTAAACATTTGAATCAAGATAATTTTTAAGATCTAAGGGAAATAGAATTTAGTAGAGTGGTGCGAGAACTTGCAGATATGTTGACCTCAGGTGAGGTTGTGTTAAGACAAGTGTGCCTTAGAAGAGAATTTAATGAAAAAACAATTTTTATTCATTGAAAGAAAGGAGCAGCATCAAAACTTAAAACAAACAGAAATTATTCCTTATATGAAGGAGGCTTCCTCCTCCTCAATACCTTGCTCTTCAAGCTAAAGTTTCTTATCACTTTAAAAAGCTTTTTAGTTTAATTAAATGGACATCATGTTTCAGGAGTCGTTCCCAAGGAATTGGGATAAAAGTCAACTTTAGCGACGACGTTTATTCACAATTTTGGTTACTATTGGGCCGAGTCACTCCTTACGTAGAGTTCATTACGACAAACTGCTCCTTTGGGCCATTTGAAGAAGATGATGAGAATTATTAGCAAAAATAGAGGACGAAGTGACTTAAGTTAACTAACCATTCTATCCGGGATGGCTTCTGGTGTGGATAATATTGGCAGAACGTCCAAGTCTAATGTCAATGTAAAGACACTTTATATTTATAAGAAAAATGTAGATAGAACTTGTTTCAATGGTAGATATAAGCATTAATGGGATGCTACTGATTGACCGGTGAACTCCTAATGAGGGTCCAAATCGAAACAAATAGTATGGGTAATTTTGCTAAAGAGACAATAAATGTTCAGGTTATGGGATTATTCAAACATTCAAAATTTTATCTCTTCCAACGCTCATTTAACATTAAAAAGTTAAGAAAAACAGGTGTTCCACATCACATAATTTTTTTTTTTTAGCTGCAAGTAAAGAGTGACGTTAAAAGTTAAACGAACAGAAATTATTCCGTATATGAAAGGGGTTGTCCCCTCCTCAACACCTCGCTCTTTACGCAAAAATTTGGCTCTTAGTCAAAACTCTACTTTTTAAAACAATAGAAAACCTTAGCGTAAAGAGCGAGGTGTTGAGGAGGGGACAACCCCTTTCATATAACGAAAAAAATTTCTGTTCGTTTTAAGTTTTAATGTCGCTCCTTACTTGCAGTTAAAAAAACTATTTTTTTTATTTAATTTCTGAACGTTTTTGAATTAACGCATGTTTTGATTTTGGCTTACCGCACATGAATAATTAAAACGAAATTTGCACATTAATTTTTTGCTAAATAGCTTTCTCGTAGTTTTGATCGGACAATTTTGATAAAACAAAGGGACGGGAAGGAGGCCTAGTTGCCATCCAGTTTTTGATTACTTAAAAATGCATCTAGAATTTTTATTTTCTTTTACGAAAATTTTGTTAGTACTAAATATACGTCACTTACAAATTAACTTAAGTAATGAACTTCTATATTTGTCTATTTTTATTACGTATATGAGGGGGTTCGCCCCCTAGTCAATACCTTGCTCTTTACACTAGAGCTTGAAAGTTGTCCCAATTCTATAAGAATGACCCCCTGAATAAGAAAGGCCGTAGAATAAATAGTAAAAATTACTAAAAATACTTTAGAGTAAAGAGCAAGGTATTGCGGAGGAGACGAACTCCTTTATATATGTAATATTTTCTGTTCATTTTAAGTTTTAGTGCTGCTCATTAATTCCAGTTGAGGCAAAAACTATTTATTTTCTCATTGTTTTTTTTAATAATGCTAGAAAATTTTGCGCCCCCTTCATGGAAATTCTCTTCCCTCATGGTTAATTTCTCCATGGAAAGATCCTCTCACGTAACCTCCTCCCCCGAGCCACCCCACCTTAACGTGAAAAATTCCCCTGAAAACGTCTTTACACTTCATAATAACCATTACTGTATGTAAACAATGGTCAAAGTTTATAACTTGCAGCCCCTCCCCCGGGGATTCTGGGGGATGAAGTTGTCCCAAAGACATAGTTATTAGGTTTTCGACTAAGTTGAACAGAATGGCTATCTCAAAATTTTGATCCGGTGACTTTAGGGAAAATGTGTGTCGGGGGGAGTAATTAATTTCTATTCGTTTTAATTTTTAATGTTGTTTCTTATTTTCAGTTGGAAGAAACTTGTTTGTTTTTTTTAAGCTATTTAATAACAACCATAAGCCGAAGAAATACAATATCTTTGGCTCACTATGGCCCAAAATCATAGTTATGAAGCTGCTTAAGATAAAATTAAATGTTAACATAGGCCGAAAAATAACACAAACATATTATTGTTTATATCAGTCATTATTTAACAAAGTTCAAACTTTAGCATAAAGATCGAAGTATTGACGAGGAGGCAAATTCCCTCATATATGTAATATGAGGGGGTCCATCCCCTCGTCAATATCTTGCTCTTTACGCTAAAGTTCAAATTTTATACCATTTCCTTAAGAATCACACCCAAATCACAAAATTCCACATTTTTATAGACAGGATCTCGAAATCTCTACAACAAGGCTTCTGATACGCTGAACTTGATGATACGATTTTTATTAAGATTCTATGACATTTAGGGAATGTTTCCCCTTTTTTCAAAACTAAGGCAAGTTTTCTCAGGCTCGCAACTTTTGATGGGCAGGACTAAACTTTTTGAGACTTATATATTCAAAATCAGCATTCAAATCCTATTATTTTGATGTATCTATTCAAAATTCCGTTTTTGGAGTTTCGGTTACTATTGAGCCGGGTCGTTCCTTACTTACAGTTTATTTTCACGAACTGTTTGACACGAAATTGATCACGAAAACAGCAATTTGGAGAAAGATATTTGAAGCGGACACATTCTATTCGGTTTTAAAATTCATTTTGTTCAGCGCTGGATTTATGCTATTCTGAGTAACAATAAAAAGATTGTTAAATAAAAAGCTCGAGCAAAAAAGAACAGTTCATAGTAACAAACTGTAATGTAAGTACTAACATGTGCCAATATTAACCAAAACTCTAAAAACAAAATGTTTGTAAAAAATGAGTTTAGGCTTTTTATAGTGATTCTGCGAAAAGTGCGTTTTTCATTAACAGTAAGGAGTGAAAAAAACTGAAAATGAAAAAAAAAATTCCTTCATGGGGATTTCTCCCCTCAACCTCCTCATTTTCACACCAATTTTACTAAGGCCTTACTGATTACATTTTTGAGTGCGAAGTACGGAAAACTCATAATTTCAAGTCTTTTAATAACTGGATTCCTTTCAAAACAGTTGAGCTGAAAGATGTACTATTTAAATCAAATGTGCATCGACCCTTCTTCCATTCTTGAGACTCTGTGAAATGTTTTTTTTACCCAATATCTGCTCATTTTAACACTATGTTCAGTGGTATCAAAAATATCAGGGAGCCACCATCTCCTTAACCTAAACTCTTTACATTAGATCTTGACTTCAGTATGAATATTATTAAATAAAAAAAATTTCTATACAGCGCAACATTAAAACTAAAAAAAAAAGCTTAAGATATCTTGTATATGTAGAGATTACCCATCACGATAAAATATTCTCTAGCTCCTATCCTTTACTCTAAAGCTCAAGTAGTTACCAACTAAAAATATTTTAGGATACAAAAAGATAGCAAGTGATGTAATAGCAGATGTTTTTTCTTTTCAATTGTCTTTGAAAACACTTAAACTAAAAATGCTGTGTTTAACGTAAATGCCAATGAAAAAGACTTCCATTCTAGATGCATTTTGCAAAAAAAAACTTTATTTTATTGGTCTTCTATTAGAGCATTCATTATTGAAGCATTTACTGAAAGAAGTCAAACTTTAGCATAAAGACTGAAATTGACGTTGAAGGGTGATATGGCCTCTTTATATACAGGGTAATTTCTTATCCTCTGAAAAAACTTGAATTTTTCATTTAGTTACTGTTCGTTGTTAATATCAAACTTAGGGTATTTTGTGGAATTGGCTTCCAGAGTCATAATGTTTGCGTGTCTAATTCTTTCTCATTGGAATAATTATCTTGACTTTAAATTTCTCATCATATTTTGCCGCAAGGAAACCCCAGTCAAAAAACTAATTAATGGGCCTTCTTACTCCCCAACCTTCAGTTCCATCACTTCCAACCATGAACTAGAATTCACAATTGTCGTTTTGATTTGATTGGCTCTTGTGATTGCAGTTTTAGGAGGATATAGGGTAGAGGTGGGCAAAGAGTTTGTCAGACATGGAGGAATACATCTACTCTGAAAGATCAGTTCAAAATTGTGCAATATAGTCATGCTTCTTCTGAAGTTTATTAATTAGCACTTATAACCAGAATAGCCTAACAGTACTAATCTAGTAAAGGATGAGACTAGAGTGCTTTTGACAGACCCTTTGAGAGGTGAGCAACCCACTTCGAGAACCTACTAAATAGACCGAGAATAAATGACCAAGATATAATTCCTGACACTCCATTTATGATTCTTGATGTAAATGAAGAACCACCGTCTCCAGAAGAAATCATAGCCGCCGTCAGAAAACTGAAGAACGAAAGAATGCCTTGAGTAGATGGCATTACATCTGAGAATGCTGGGAACTTCAGTCTGCGACTGCATGATAGTTTGGTTGAGCTGCTGACTCAGATATGCAGCGACCAGAAAGTGCCCAGTGACTGGACGAAAGGAACCGTTATTAAGCTCTTCAAAAAATGTGATGCGCTTGTTTGTGGCAACTGGAGAGGTATTAACATAATGTCGATACCTAGTAAACTCATGTCGATTATTATACTACAACACCTAAAGTAGAAACTGGACCAAAATCTCCGTGATGAACAACACGGCTTCCGACCTGGAAGATCATGTGCAGGCCTAATTTTCACACTAAAAACGCTGGTTGAAGCCTCAAAGGAATGGAATAAAAAGCTGTATCTTCTTTTCATCGACCTAGAAAAGGCCTTTGACTCGGTTGACCGAGAAATCTTATGGAAAATCCTCAAATACTATAGAATACCCCCCAAGATAGTAGAACTGATTATCGCCCGGTACAAAGAAACAGAATGCTGTGTTCAAAAAAAAATGGAGTTACAAGATACTTCAAAATCATGACTGGTGTCAAGCAAGGATGTGTATTATCACTACTTTTATTTACAATAGTTATGGACTTTGTACTCAGACAGTCTACTGGCTATGGAGTAAACGTCAACAGCAAGCAACTCGCAGATCTTGACTTTGCAGATGATATAGTACTGCTAGAAGACGCCAAAGATCGATTACAGCTGCTATTTGATGAAATCTCAGAAAAAGCCCGAGAGATTTGATTGTCGATCAACGTCAATAAATCAAAAAGTATTCCACATCTGGCTCCCCCTAGCTCTTCAATGCTTCGATAAAACTGTTGAACACGTCCAAGAATTTAAATATTTAGGAATATGGATCGAAAATACTGACGATGTAACATTTGAAATCAAGAAAAGGATTGCGCCTTCAACAGACTAACACCAACTGGGAGAAGTAAAAAGTACTCACTTCGTTTAAAATTGCACCTCTTCAACAGCAATGTGTTGTCTATATTGATGTTCACCAGTGAATGTTGTAAACTCAACCAACAACTTGAGAAACGTATCCTTGGATTTGAAAACATTTGCCTTCGAAGATCTTCAAAATCAGATGGCATCAGAAAATTACCAATAGGGAAATCCGGCTGAAAACAAACCAGCCCATAGTGACCAAAGTTATGAAGAAACGAATATGGAAATATTTGAATCATGTTCTACGCATGCCCGAAGACAGACTGCCCACAAGATTGTATCAGTGGCAGCCTTAAGGAAGACGAAGACGAGGCCGACAAAAACACACACTGCGGAGGCAGTATGATCGGGACACGAAAGAGGCCATTATTTCCCTCGCTCCACAATGGGAAGATATCAATGCAGCCACGGAGCCTCGTGGTGAATGGAGAAGCTTTATCGACGCCCTATGCGCCGCTGTTGGCCCAGGAGGATCTAGATCTAAGGTATAACCATAATATGACGTATACATATCTTGTTTATTTGCATAAGAAAGAAGATGTTTGTGGAATGCTAGAATTAAATCTAATATCTAGATTAAATTTCTTGGCGATCCAAATTAAAGAAGGGTATAATATTTTCACTTTTATAATGCAATTTATTTATACTTTTTTATTTGAAATTATTCACACGACAGTTTCATTTGCAAGGGCTAGGGTATTTCCCTGGAATGTCTTACGACAAACCTAAAACACATCTTACAAAATTTGTCTAAAATTCTAAGTTCAAAAATTTAGAACAAGCCTAACTTTCTTTGAAATATCGCTCTTTACTTAGGGAGCCCTATTGGGCTGCTTATGATAATTATTTAGGACCACTTCCACATGCTGATTTTCACCTTTCTTTAATTCATGGTTCTTTTTGCATATATTTTATCTTTATAAGCTTTTTCACGTTTTTTTTCTCATTTGTTGTGTTTTAATGGTTTTTTCTCTGTTTTAATAATACTTGGAAATTTGTTTTCATTAATACAAGTTTTATGTACAAAAGCCTTAATACATTAGATTACTTATTCCAGGATAAAACTTCTATACGTAATCATTTACGCAATAAAATATCTAAAGTCAACGTTATGTAAAATCTACTATGTAACTTAACCTGTCTAGGTCACTTTAGAAAATTAATAACACGGTGAATTACAGGTGCATCTAATAGACAGAAATTAATTAGTAATGGGATGCTTGTACTCTCATGTGGTTCCAAGCTTCCAAGGGCTGCCAAGGGTTGGAAGCCCTTTTTCTTCGTTTTAGCACAGGTCTATCTCTACATTTTCTATCCTTCAAGGAAAAATATGAAAGGACAACACATTCAAAACTTTCTTTTAAAAATCACTCTATTAATCCACTGATCTAACTATCACTTACTGCATTGTACACACATCAAATAATCTCTTTCTACAGGCTTTAAGATTACCCCCCCCCCATTTAAATTACCCCCCCCCCCTTGACGTTTTCGTTTTCCAGGCACGACAGGGTTGATGCAGAATCTGAGCCTCACATTAGGAAAGTTAAATGAGCCAAAACATTTTAATAGATTAAAAAAGGGCTGGAACTTCTCCAGTTTTTTTGCAATTGGCACGATTCTTTTTATTTTTAATGATATTTTATTCCCGTATTTTTCTTTTGGGTACCCAGTGAACCCTCTGTATTTGTTAGAAATTAGTCTTTGAATTCTCTGACTATCGTTTTTACAATAAAGGAACTTGAACATGGTTTGAATAATTACTTGATAACGACACTTCCAAAATTCAAAGCGACAAATCCCTCTATTAATTAGCACGAAGAGTAGTGTGAGGATCACAAAATGATGTATTTAACCAAATTACTGCAATCCACTCATATTGGAAGATTATTTAAAGCCCGAGAGGCATATTTTTAATGGGGGTAAAGAAATAACTCTCAAGGACTAATTTTCTCAAAATACGTTTCTTTCTGGGGCTAAGCAAAAATATCTCAATATGTACTATGCCTACGAAATCCCAAGAAAGCAATAAAGAATATCACCCTTTGACTTTATATCTTTCAATATGCTAAGTATTTAAAAACCTTTTAAGGCAAAAGAATGTCCAAATGGTTACCAAGTGGATCTTGCAGACTGTTCAGATTAAAAGGAGAAAAATGCTCCAAAACGCCCGATTTTCCATAAAAACTAACAGCAGTTGTGCTTTGCTTGAAATACACATGCTTCGATTTTTTTCTTTGACAGTTTCTCTTTCTAGAGTTAGTTCACAGTCTTTGAATTACAATTACGTTTTGTTTGACCCCACCGCTAACCCTACATTTTCCCCAGGGATTCTGTTCCTGCAGCTTTTCGAAACAACGGTTTTTTATATTGAATTATTCTGATGGAAAAGTGATTCTTTTTCCCAGGGATTCTGTTCCTACAGCTTTTTTAAACAAGGCTTTCTGAACTACATTAAGTTATTCTGATGGAAAAGGGATTTTTTTCCCAGGGATTCTGTTTCTGCAGCTTCTCGAAACAAGGGGTTTCTATATTGAGTTATTCTGATGGATAAGGGTTTTTTTCCAGGGATTCTGTTCCTGCAGCTTCTCAAAACAAGGGGTTCTTATATTGAGTCATTCTGATGGAAAATGGATTTTTTTTTTCCCAGGGATTCTGTTCCTGCAGCTTCTCGAAACAACGGGTTTCTACATTGAGTTATTCTGATGGAAAAGCCATTAGATAAACCTTTTGGACATTTGGACTAAGATTTAGAATTTTTATATGCTCCCTCTTGCATAAATAAAAATAAATCACATAAACTGGTGATCAGGCATAGAAAAACTATAAAAAAACACAGTTATAGAAGATTTGATAGCGCAGCGGTAAGAACGCATTGAATAATACAGAAAAAAAGTCATTATTATATAATCAATTAAATAAAAAAAAACAAGTTTTTTTAAATGAAAGTAAGGAGCAACATTAAAACTTAAAACGAACAGAAATTACTCCGTATATGAAAGGGGCTTTTCCTCCTCAGCGTCCCGCTCTTTATGCTAAAGGTTCTTGTTGTTTTAAAAATAGAGTTAAGAGAAAGAGTCAAACTTCAATGCCTCCTCAACGCCCCGCTCTTTACGCTAAAGTTTCTTACTGTTTTAAAAATAGAGTTAAGAGAAAGAGTCAAACTTTAGCGTAAAGAGCGGGGCGTTGAGGAGGAAAAGCCCCTTTCCTATATGGAGTAATTTCTGTTCGCTTTAATGTTGCTCCTTACTTTCATTTAAAAAAACTTGTTTTTTTTATTTAATTTCTGGACGTTTTTGAATTAATGCATGTTTTGATCTTGGCTCTCCGCCCATAAATAATTAAAACAAAATCTACATATTAATTAATTGCAATTAATCGGAAGATTTTGAGAAAAAAGGAGCGAGGGAGGAGGTCTGGTTGCCCTCCAATTTTTTGATTACTTAAAAAAGCAACTACAAATTTTATTTTTTTACGAACGTTTTGATTGTGTATGAAAACGTCTTATGTTTTTTTGTCCCAAAAAAACACGCTCTTTACCTTAAAGCTTAAATTTTGTCCCAATTCCTTAAGAATGAGCTCTGAATCACGAAAACCGTAGAATAAATAGTTGAAATTACTAAAATACTTCAACGTAAAGAGTGAGGTATAACGAGGAGGTAAACCCTTCACATGCGTAATAATTTTTGCTCGTTTTAAGTTTTAATGGTGCTCCTTACTTTCAGTAGAAAAAACTTTTCATATCTATTTTTTCTTTGTTTTTTCAAATAATGCTAGAAAATCCTGCGCCCCCTTCATTGAAATTATCTTCCCCCATGAGAAGTTTCTCCATGGAAATATCCTCTCACGTAACCTTCCCCCTCAACTCTCCCACCTACACCGAAAAATCCCCCTGAAAACGTCTGTACACTTCCCAGTAACCATTACTATATGTAAACACAGGTCAAAGTTTGTAACTTGCAACCCCTCCCACGGGGACTGCGGGGGAGTAAGTCGTCCCTAAAGACATGGTTACTAGGTTTTTGGACTATGGTGAATAAAATGGCTCTCGCAGAATTTTGATCCGATGACTTTTGGGAAAAAATGAGCGTGGGAGGGGGTCTAGGTGCCCTCCAATTTTTTTGGTCACTTAAAAAGGGAACTAGAGCTTTTAATTTCCGATAAAATGAGCCATCTCACGACATTCTAGGACCACTTAGTCGATACGATCACCCCTGGGAAAAAAACAAAATAACAAACAAACAAAAAAACAAACAAACACACATCCGTGATCTGTCTTCTGGCAAAAAATGCGAAATTCCACATTTTTGTAGATAGGAGCTTGAA
The DNA here is from genome assembly GCF_032884065.1 of Artemia franciscana. Lineage (NCBI taxonomy): Eukaryota > Metazoa > Arthropoda > Branchiopoda > Anostraca > Artemiidae > Artemia > Artemia franciscana. The sequence continues at coordinate 37,871,018 of NC_088879.1, read as the reverse complement.
ACTTCTACAATAAGGTTCTCTGATACGCCGAATCTAATGGTGCTATTTTCGTTAAGATTATATGACTTTTAGGGGGTGTTTCCCCCTATTTTCTAAAATGAAACAAATTTTCTCAGGCTCGTAACTTTTGATGGGTATAACTGATCTTGATGAAACTTATATATTTAAAGTCAGCATTAAAATGCAATTCTTTTGATGGAACTATTGGTATCATAATCCCATTTTTTAGACTTCCGGTTACTATTGAGCCGGGTCGCTCCTTACTACAGTTCGTTACCACGAACTGTTTGAAAACACCAAGAGTCTTCGTTCATTATGTTCACCCTCCTGTAAAACATATGTATTGAAACTTAACCCCTTTGGAAGTACTGCGGAAGAGATTCTAAAACAAAACATGAAATTTCCTGCAAACAATTGTGGTTACCATGTAAATTTCTTTCCAATAACAATATGTTCACCCTCCTGTAAAACATATGTATTGAAACTTAACCCCTTTGGAAGTACTGCGGAAGAGATTCTAAAACAAAACATGAAATTTCCTGCAAACAATTGTGGTTACCATGTAAATTTCTTTCCAATAACAATATGTTCCCAAAAATTCCAGAAAGCATTGAATCTTAAAGTTCTTGGAATAACAATCAACGTTCCTTTTAGGAAAAACAACTGAACCTTGTCAAAGAAGTGTCCTCATTTTCTGGAAATCCTCGAATACATTTACTGCGTGTAAATACCATATCACCGTGACGATTCACTTTTTTTAGCTTAATTTAAAAAATATAGTTCCAAAAAGTATTTCAAAGAAAAGTAAAGAGATACTTTAAACTAAAGACGAACATAAATAAATTCAAACAAAAAGTTTCCAAACCAACAGAAATTGCAATGGACAATCTAATAATTGAAACCAACAGAAATTACCGCATACAAAAAAGAGCTAACGTTCTTTAAGCCCCCTAAGGGCCAGAACATCCTTTGCGTTTTACTAAAAAAAAATTTGTTTTTAGCTGTGTGTATCTAATTGTCAAAATATCAACGAAAAAAGAAACAAAATCAACATACAACCAAGATTACTGAAAAAAAAAACTAATAATGGGCTAATAATAATGAACTAATACTAATAACAAACTAATAATGTACTGTTAAATGTAAAATGATGTACATTCCCGGAAGTTTCGTCAATTTTGTACTTTATGACATTCTAACATTTTGTGTTTAGTAAGGCACGAAAGATACTATGACCTTTAAAGAGCTTAGATGGAGCCGTCCAAAATGGTGCTAATGAAAATTTCTGTTCATTATAAGTTTGACCTGATTGCTCATTGTAACTTGTATTTGTTTTGAGTCTCATTTATTCATTGATAGGGATTTCTGTTGGTTTTGAGTTTTAACTATAAATTTGATTTTATTTCTGCTCCTCTTTGTTTTAATATAACACTTTACTTTTCATCGAAAATTATCTTTTAGGATTAAAGTTTTTTCTTATATATATATATATATATATATATATATATATATATATATATATATATATATATATATATATATATATATATGCTGATAAAAGGAATATTTGCAGATTTTTTTTAAACCAAAATTTTGGTTTGTTATTTATACCTTCTACAGAATTTTGCCACAAAACTTAATAGTAGTTGTAATATAGAGTGTTTGATTTATTCCGATAAACGGATTGAGAATCTATAGGATTGAGCATTCTCTAGGGCTATAGGGCTGTTCTATTTTGTCCAAACCGTTCGTTTGTTTGAATAAATGGATTTGGAGCTTGTTTTTCAAAAAGAGTTATTTTGCTGTCTAAAAATAAAATGAGACAAGAGGGTCAATGCAACCACATCTGATTACGGTTGAGGTACCCTTTGATCTGAGACTTTAATAGAGATGTCTTCGTTGCCTGAAAATTTAAGCAGATGAAGATAACGGAATAAATTCAAACTGAGATTCAAACACATGTTCCTTCAAATTTTTATTTCCTTGATAAACTCCCCTCGGTACCCCATCCCCCCGAAGTCAAATTTAATATCTGTTTGATAAAGCCATCTATTGCTACCGCAAAGTTACAGCTGGGTTCTTTAACCTGTAATTTATTTCCTTACCTCCACCTGATATATCACAGATGCCCTTTTTAAAGTGGGAAGACCAGACACAGAATATGATCAAACGAGCAAACCTGGGTATCCTTTCTTTAAAACTCCTTGCTCGTCATGGTGTCCCAACCCCCCTCCTTCTGCCTAATTTTCTTACATTTATGAGGCCGCTTTTAAAATATGCTTGTCCCGTTTGACATTACGGCCTGACTTCGGACCAGAAGGACCGCCTGGAAAAGATCCAATACCGAGCTGTTCTGTTTAAACCTTCCAAAGTCCCTTATTGCTCCCTTTTAAAACAATTTTCCCTTACAACTCTTTCAACACACCTTGATGAATTGTGTTTCAAATTTTGTGCTGGTATTCCGGCAAATCTGCGGTTTCGTGATATTCTCTCCCCTGAGCATCTCCCTTTGTGCCAACGGCTCTCAGACAAGCAGCTCAACCGGTACAAAGGATTCAGCCGCTGCAGCACGGATATGCGTTACGCAAGTAGTTATGTTCCCTTGTTCGTCAAGATTTTTAATACTGCGCTCACTCGTCAATAATTTTACATATTTATTTTCTTTAGTTCATAATTCTTTTTATTTGGTTTGTCTTTAAAGTTCGTTTTCTTTAAGTAAAACTTGGAGGTTTTTTTTTTTTTTTTTTTTTTTTTTACAGATAGTTGGATATTCCAACATCTTAGGTTGTAGTTTTGCTCTGTGATATTTCAAATCAACGCATAAATTTGTTTGACGATGGCTATACCTGTGATTCTTATGTATTTAGTGCCTTATATTTTATTATGACAAGAACTGCAGCCGATCCACATTACTGAGTAAGGCGTTTGATAATAAAATTGTTTATCGCTATTGTTGTTATCGTTTTGATAAATTAACAGTACATGGTGTCTTTTGATTCATTTCAACACTCCCTTCAACATTCCCTGAAAGTTTCACATTAAAACACTTAACTGTTCCTGAAATATTATACATGTACTTTATTGGTAATCCTTATTCACATAGTTTTTTTTTTATTTATTTCAACATCGTTCTCAATATTCCATGAAACTTTCAACTTAATACCCTTAGACGTTCCTGAGATATTGCCCACCCTGGATGCTAATAATGTCTTTTAGTGCAATTCAGTATCCCCTGAAAGATTTAGTGAAATATCATATGCTTTTCCTAAGATATTGAAGATGTGTACTTATAACAAAATGATTGCACACAGTGTCTTTCAATTTAGTTCATCGTCTCCCTCTATATTACCTGAAAGTTCAAAATTAACATCCTTAGGTATTCCTGACATGTGTCACACAGTATTTTTTGACAACCCGAGTAGAGATTGTGTCTTTTGATTCAATATCCTCCTCAATATTTCTTGAAAGTTTTAAATTGATACCCTTAGCCGTTTCTAAGACAGTATGGATACACCTTTTTAACAGCCTGTATGCACATAGTATCTTTTGATTTAGTTCAACATTTCCCTAAATGTTCTTTGAGAGTTTCTTCTTATTATCTTTAGCTGTTTCTTACACAATACAGATGCATCCTTTTGACCATATAGATGCACATCGTGACTTTTTATTTAATTAAACAAAAAAAACAAGTTTTTTTTAAATGAAAGTAAGGAGCGACATTAAAACTTAAAACGAACAGAAATTACTCCGTATATGAAAGGGGCTTTTCGTCCTCAACGCCGTCCTCAGGCGTTGAGGACGAAAAGCCCCTTTCATATACGGAGTAATTTCTGTTCGTTTTAAGTTTTAATGTCGCTCCTTACTTTCATTTAAAAAACCTTGTTTTTTTGTTTACTTTCTGGACGTTTTTAAATTAATGCATTTTTTTTATCTTGGCTCTCCGCGCATAAATAATTAAAACGAAATTTGCATATTCATTTTTTGGGGCTAAATGGGTTTTTCATAGTTATAGTTGGAAGATTTTGAGAAAAAAGGAGCGAGAGAGGAGACATAGTTGCCCTCCAAATTTTTGATTACATAAAAAGGCAACTATAACTTAATTTTTTACTAAAATTTTCATAAGTAAAAAATATACGTAACTTACGAATTAACTTACGTAGCGAACTTCTATATTCGTATGTTTTATTGCATATATGAGGGGGCTCACCCCTCGTCGATACCTCGTTCTTTACACTAAAGCTTAAATTTTGTCCCAATTCCTTAAGAATGACCCCTGAATCACAAAGGCCGTAGAATAAATAGTTGAAATTACTAAAAATAACTTAGCGTAAAGAGCGAGGTATTACGAGGAGATAAACCCCTCATATGCGTAATAATTTCTGTTCGTTTTAAGTATTAATGCTGCTCCTCACTTTCAGTAGAAACAACTTTTCATATTTATTTTTTCATTGTTTTTTTAAATACTGCTAGAAAATCCTACGCCCCCTCCATTGAAAGTCTCTTCCCCCATGAGAAGTTCCTCCGTGGAAAGATCCTCCCACGTAACCCCCCCCTCCAATCGCCCCCCCCCCCCCCCCAACCAAAAAAATCCCCCTGAAAACGTCTGTACACTTCCCAGTAGCCATTACTATATGTAAACACAGGTCAAAGTTTGTAACTTGCAGCCCCTCCCACGGGGACTGCGGGGGAGTAAGTCGTCCCCAAAGACATAGTTATTAGGTTTTTCGATTATGGTGAATAAAATGGCTATCTCAGAATTTAGATCCGGTGACTTTGGGGAAAATATGAGCGTGGGAGGGGGCCTAGGTGCCCTCCAATTTTTTGGGTCACTTAAAAAGGGCACTAGAACTTTTAATTTCCGTTAGAATTAGCCTTTTCGTGACATCCTAGGACCACTGAGTCGATACGATCACCCCTGGGGAAAAAAAAAACAAACAAAACAACAAATAAACACGCATCCGTAATTTGTCTTCTGGCAAAAAATGCGAAATTCCACATTTTTGTCGATAAGGGCTTGAAACTTCTACAAAAGGGTTCTCTGATACGCTGAATCTGATGGTGTGATTTTCGTTAAGATTGTATGACTTTTAGGGGGTATTTCCCCCTATTTTCTAAAATGAGGCAAATTTTCTCAGGCTCGTAACTTTTGACGGGCAAGACTAATCTTGATGAAATTGATATATTTAAAATCAGCATTAAAATGCGATTTTTTAGATGTAACTATTGGCATCAAAATTCCATTTTTTAGAGTTTGGTTACTATTGAGCCGGGTCGCTCCTTACTACAGTTCGTTACCACGAACTGTTTGATTATTGAATTAATTAATTTTTAGCCCATATCACTTACAAAAATGACACTTCGAAAGCTTCAACAATACACTTAGCAGTTCCTAAGATATACAGTAAGTTCCTAAGTGTATGTACATACACTTTTCGGACGACATAGATGTAAATAAAATCCTGCTGAACATTCCTTGGAAATTTCAAACTAACAACCCATCCTTAGCCCGTCCTGGGATATTGCAGATGCACCTTTTGGTAAACCTGGATGAACAGCTAAATTAACGTCATCCATAGCATGCCCTAAAAGTTTTACCTTAATGCTCTCAGCTTTTTCATACTTTTAGGTTCAAACATGCCCCCCACTAATGACACCTTAAATGTAAACAATGGTCGACTTGCACAATTAATATCCCCTGTCAGAGGGGCATGACACCCGTAGGCCAATAGTTACTGGGCGTTTCAACTATGCTAAGAAAAAATGGCTTGGGAGTGGCTGGTTGTCCTCTAATAACTCTCAATTCTTAATCAGGATACCTGAAATTCCAATCAAATGGGTCTCCTCTTAAGTTTTTAAGACCACTCGTACCATTCGAATTGGTCTGGGGAAAACAAAAAAGAAGCAAATGCGCTGCCTATGAATTATATTTTTTATATTTTGAAGTATATATTTCAAATTGTGTTTGTTTAACAACCAAAATTGAAATATTTTTTCATCAGTCTGGTGAAAGTTTAAAAAAAATTTTTAACAGAAAAATAACTGAATCTCAGGACCAAACGAGTCTTATAGTTCTATGAACAGCAATCAAAGTTCTTCTTAAGGAAACAACCTAGGAAAATCATCTAGAACCCAACTTCAAATTTACAAATTTACAACCCAAATTAGCATTTACAACCCCAACAAATTACAACCTAAAAAATTTACAACCCAACAACCCAACTTAGTCAAAGAAATTTACGAATTAGAGCTTTTACGTTTTCCCTCTCTTTCCGAGAATTTCTCAAATAGATTTACCACGTGTAAATAGTACATTACTTGGTTTATTCACAGTTCCTTAGAATATTATATTTGTATCAGTCCAAAGGAAAGGTCGAAGGAAAATTAAATAGACACAAAGAAAAGGATATAATATGAACTTTGGCACAGGTCTGAAGGATCATTTTCATGATGCCTATTTCGGAATGGATATTACCACAGTAAGAAAAACTCACAAGCTTAGATTCAGGAGGGAAGCACAGACGTATGAGCGTTCCTAATTTTAACACTGACCAACAAAATCAACAAAATCAATTTAATCAAAAAAAAATCTTTATTGGCTCAAGTAGCCTAATATCACAGTATAATTTAGCTGTCATTACGACGTAGAAAATTTAAGACAATAAATTGAAGATAATACACGAGTGCAAATTTTGAAACGCCTTCCGTTTTCAGTAAAGGGCAGACAACTTTGTAGCCTTTACTTCGGGTTAATATAACTGAGGTTATAATTTCGGGTGAAGTTCAAATGATGCTCTTTACTACTAATAAAAGAAGGTGTGGTTTTTTATATTAAGTTTTCATACTTGAAATTAGCTTCTATCAAATAGAAGAGGCTTTCTAAACCTATATAATAACGAATTCTATGTAGCAAAATGAAGCTCGTTCCACAAAGTAAGAGATTATATTGCCTCTTGGAGATTATTTGAGGTTATTAGAGGGTATTTTAAATTAGAGCCTAATAAGAGACTGTTGGAGAACAAGAGGTTATTAGAGGCTATATAAATTAGAGTCAGAGGTATTTCAAATAAGTAATGTTACATTATTATATTCTTGGTTTGTTTACCGATGTTTCTAGCTTATTTAAACTTTCGTGGCACGGTTACTAACTGGTCCAATGTATATTTAGTAGTTATAATTTTGGTAAGAGCATTCAGTGTAGTAGTCTTGGCGCATATGGCAGATTTCGCTCCGTTTAGGCCGACTTATTTCCGACTAGTTAGGTCCCTGTTGAGTTTCTCTCTAAGTAAATAGTGTACTACATTGTGTAGGTTATGTGGGTGCTTGTGATTCATGTTGTAATTTTGCCACGTTTGATTGAAAATTATGAAAAAAAAAAAATTTGAATCAACAGTAGGATTATTAATTGTTAGCTCGTAGTAAATGCTCATTGTTTTTTTAGGTAATACATTTTTTCTAATCATATTCTGTTTCGTTTTTACTGTTTTCTTTATTTTTGTTTACATTATTTCCTTGATTTTTCATTTGGAGCGAACAGGAGTAAATCTATAATTTGGCATTGGCTTTCAGAATTCTTGAAAGGTTCTGTTTTTTTAAGGTTAGGTGCTCGTACTTATATTTAGAAATTGGAGCTTTTGATATGAAAGCTTGTTTTTAATACCTAGAAAAACTTTAGTTTAATTAACTTTTTGTTAGTAACAGCAAAAACTCTGAACAGATTTAGTTACATAATTTACATAATTATAATTATAATTATAATTTAATTTATAATTTAATAATTATAATTATAATTTACATAATTTACGGATTTAGTTTCCTGCAAAATTTATTCTGCTTATCAAAACACTTTTGTAGGTATTTTCGTAGACCACAATGACTTTCTGTGACGAACATATAAAAGTTCGATATGTTTACTAGATCATTTTCATCTTAGATCCTAGATACGTTGAAATCCTTTTATTAGACAGTGAAAGTCGCTATAAACTCTTTGGATATTTCGATTAAATTAACAATGATCATCATCAGCAGATAAACTAAAGCAGTTATAGTTATATGATCAAAGTGGGATTACTAAACATAGGGGCACCAAGAAAACATAGAAACCTATAAAGCACGTGTGCCCAGAGCAACAGAATTAAATCCTTTTCAGAATGAAGCTACTTAGCCTACATGCTTTGATGCAATGGTAGTCAATGAACACTTGATGAAATTGCACTGTCGTGGAGAAACAGAAAAACAACATATCATAAAAATTCTGACTAAAAACTTCTCGTATTTTACATACTTTGAGTTTCATACATAAAGACAAAATAACCAATCAGGTCTTGAAAAATAGGGGTTACTTGGCTTCTTTTATAACATATGCTTAGTGAGTAATGTGATTGGCTTGCGAAAAAGTCATAGCCGTCAGCCAATGAGAATAAAGCACAATTTTTTCCACAAAACTATGTGTAACTAATCTGATTTTTTTATCACTGTTAATGTATTTTTCTTCTGCTATATTAAATGGATAATTCTATAATAAAATATATTAGTTATTATTACGAGTCCTAATAAAGGGTACGAGGGATTCACTTCAGTTGAAATTTCAAGGACAAACTCTTAATTTCCGAGACTTTACTTGCTAATTTAGGCAAAATTTAACAACATCGATAGAATTTTAAATTTAGATAGAATGATTTTTTTTTAATAATAAGTAGATAGATTAATTTTAAATATATTAGTTCTTGGTATGAGTCCTAATAAGACGCACGAGGGATTCAGTTGAGTTAAAATTTCATGGAAAAGCTTTTGATTTCAGAGGCTTTACGTGCTAATTTAGGCCAAATTCAACAACATCGATGGAATTTAAAGTTAAATGGAAGAGAATTTTAACTATTAAAAAGATAATTCTACAATAAAATATATTAGTTCTTGTTGTGAGTCCTAATAAAGAGTACGAGGGATTCAGTTGAGTTGAAATATCAAGGACAAGCTCTTGATTTCAGAAACTTTACTTACTAATTTAGGCCGAATTCGACAACATCGATGGGAATGGAAAATGGTAACTAGGAACTCAATTGGCCGCTCAAGAAAAGCCAGAGACAACAAAATTTAAAAAACTAGTAAAAATAGCAACAAATAGTAAAATAGGAGTAAAATATAATAAAATTAGTAAAAATAGCAAAAATACTATATATAGTAAAATGAGTTAGAGTACTAAAAAAAAAGTTAAAATCTTACTTACTTGTCTGTCATTCTACATTGATTATCCCGTACTTTGCATTTTTCTTTAAATTCATCATGAGCTGCAACACATTTTCTATCTCGATTGCAAACAGAAACAGCGTGGGTACAGAGTGGGAGAGCATCTATTGGGTATGGGTCTTTCTCTGCAACGTCAAAAAAACACTCAAAACGAGTTTCAATGATAAAATAAATAAATAAGTACATTTTTGAAACTATTTTGAACAATAGTGTTTAAAACTAAATACGTTTTTTTTTGGTTTTTTATTTTCCAAAGAATCTTGCGATAGGTAGGTTCTGAAAGGGAGTCTTCTAAAAAATCAAGGCCGCACACCTCAGAATGAATGTTTGAAAAAGTGCCTCAAATCAAGGAAATTAAGATGAAATTTTGTGTGAACATCATGTAAAATTAATTTTAAAAAAAAATTTGAGTAATTTATTTTAGTATCTTCATACTTAAATGCCTAGATCGTTTCTTATTTGTGTTGGGAGAGCAACACTATGGTTTTGTCCCGTTTTCTTTTTCCTATGCCGCCGATGTCGGCTTATTTCTGGAAACTGGTAAGGGTGCCTGTGCGATTTTTACGGAAAGTGTGGACCTCAGGCCGGATTGATGAATATGGCATTACATTTTGGAAAGCTCTGCAGAACTCTTGCCTGGGGCCAAAAAGGATGGCTTTTGCTTGTCCACGAGCCAGAGCCTATGGTGTGCGAAGTGGAGTGGAGTTATGTAGCCTATGTCAGAGAGGAGTATGTGAAGTTGTGCAGCCAAGCTTTCGTTTCATCAAACTATGTTTCTGCTTTCGAGTGGAAAGCTCCGTTCTAGCAGGCAAGCACCACTTTCAAACAGAAGATGGACTAAAATCTATAAGTGTTAAATATATGCGGCAGTTACCCGGCCCCACAGCCAATATATCTTCTTTGAGTGATAAATAGAAAAATCTACAGAAGCAAAAAAGCGGCATTTTCCCACGGGTCCGAAAGTGCTGCCACGATTTTGGCTGAGTTTATCATTTGTTTTTTCGGACTTGGGATTGATGTAGAGAAATGTTATCGTATGTACCTCTTAAACTATAAAATTTCTATCATTACTATAGAAATTGGAGCTTATCCTTTGCTCCTTTCTAAATGGTGACATTAGAAAGTTGGCCCACGGCAAAAAAATCAATTTTTGAACTAAGACAGATAGAATTTTTTTTCGGCGGCAATCGATAGCTCTTGATGAGCTGATCAAAGTATATGTCATCCATTTTTTGTACAAAAATATCTTCATGAGATATACCAGTTTGAACGTTTCAGGGGGTTGACAACTTCAGTAGTAGGGTACACACTGAAACCAAAAATAAGTCGATACCAATTTTGAGACATGTAGGGGACTTGTAAGGAAAGGTCGGCTGTTAGCTCATAATCATCTTCGACAGTGGGAGTTTGCAAATGTTGCTATTTGGTGTACCTATTATTTGTTTCCAGTGTATTTGATGGTAAGACATATAGGGGACTTGTAAGTAATAATCGTCGGTTAGGCTACAATCATCTTTAGTGAAGAGAGTTTGTAACTTTTGCTAGTGGGTGTAGCCTACCCATACTCACTGTAACCTAGAATTAAGTGTTTACGTAACGGGTAACAAAGGCTAACGTAAAACAACAAGGCAGTTTCGTAATAATTAATAGAGTGCCATCTATAGTATTTTGATCGTGAAAAGTTACGGATAGCTTTATAATACCAACTAGATTATATAAGATATTGTTCCAAGTTTTCATCCGTCACGATGTCTACGATTGACAAGGATAAAGTTCAACTGGCTTCAAAGTCAATTTAGTCCCCTCTTTCGATGCTATTTTGTTGTTGTTTTTTCAACGCTGAGGAATAGCCTTTGATCATGTGATTACTGATCGATAGCGAAGAAACAGAACCAAAGTGTTGCTCTTGCAACACTTTATTCGGCGAAGCCAGACAAAGGTTGCCGCAACACTTCACGTTGCTCAGGCAACGTAGGTCTAGTTTAATATGTAAATATCCAGAGGCCATGAAAACTGCAAAATATCTCCATTATGTTGCTATACTCATTTCCTATTTACTTCAGTAGAGAACTTTTTCTTACTGTTTTCAATTACGACGGAAGTCACCTTAAAATTAAAGTAAAATCGAATGGATAAATGACTGATTCCCTAGTTTCTAAAAGTTTTTTTTATTTCTGGCAACAGAAACTGCAAACTTGATAAGAGCTGAAGTAAGAAGGAAAGGTCAATCTTTTTTATAAAATTCAAAAACAATTGAGGAATACCATATACAGATCAAAGATTACAACCAGGTCATAGTTTAACACAGAAAAATAGAACGTTAAAATATAAGAAAGATTGTTATTCAACTAAAACTTTCTTCTTTTTTTCTACAGGGCTCAGACATATTTCATTGGTAGCACAATAGCACTGCTTAAGTAAAGAGCGATGTTGGTACGATGTGCTTTTTTTCTTTTCTTTTTTTAGACCAGGTTACTTTGTATAAATGGAGTTGACATTGACATCGAATGAGCCTCAAAAGGGCTTTTTGATTGGAAATTGAAAGGGCTAGTCCTCTTTTTAATAATCGAAAGTGATTGGAGGGCAGCCAGCAACTAACCACGCCCTTTTCCCCACATGGATCGGACAAAAATTTTGAAATAGCTATTTTGTTGAAAATAGTTAAAAGGTCAGACAAAAAAATGCTGATGTCAATACAAACCATCCAGAGCCCGGGGGTAGGTGTAGTAATCCCCTGGGGGCATATAAGGTTCTTATGGAAAGGATAATCGTATAAACTTCAGAAAAGGTTTATTTGATTGGAAATTCAAAGTTCTAATTCACTTTTTAAAAGTCAAAAGTAATCGGAGGGTAGTTATCCCTCCCACACCCTATTTTTCCCAAATGCATCAGATAAAAATTTGAGATAGACATTTTGCTAAAAATAGTTCAAGAGTCAGAAAACAAAATTTCCTATGTCAACACAACCCTCAGGACAGGACAGGTGTTGTAAATTATGCCAGGACAGGTGTTGTAAATTATGCCTGGGGGTAAATATGGTTCTTATAGAAGTAATGCTCGCATAAACTTCAGAGAAGGCTCATTTTTCTGGAAAATGAAAGTTCTATTTCACTTTTTAAGAGTCAAAACCGATCGAAGGGTAACTAACACCCCCCTTCACGCCCTTTTTTCCCAAATGCATCAGATTAATATTTTGAGATAAACATTTTGTTAAAAATAGTTAAAAGATCAGGTTAAGAAACTCTGATGTCGACGCAAACCTCCAGGGCCCGGTGGCAGGCGTTAGAAGTTATGCCATGCGAAATAGAGGGTTCTTATGGAAGAGTTGCTCGTATATACTTCAGAGAAGGCTATTTTGTTTGGACAGAGAAACTTCTTGTTAACTTTTTAAGAGTGGAGGGGGGGATATTCCCCCCACGCTTTTTTCCCCAAATACAGCAAATAAAAATTTTGATATAGCTATTTTGATAAAAATGGTTAAAAGTGCAGATGACTAAGACTCTGGTGTCGACACAACCCCTTAAGGCCCAGGGGCAGTCGTAGTAAATTATGACCTGGGGGAATATATAGTTCTTATGGAAGGGATGCTCGTATAAACTTCAAATAGAGCTCATTTGATTGGAAATTGCGAGTTCTAGTTCACTTTTTAAGAGTCGAAAGAGACTCAAGAGCAACTAGCCTCCCCCAATCTCTTTTTCCCCAAACCCCTCCGATAAAAGTTTGAGATAGCCATTTTTTAAAATAGTTCAAAAATCAAATAACAAAAACTCTACTGTCGACACAACTGCCAGGGCCCAAGGCAGATGTTGTAAGTTATGCCCTAGGTGCATATATGGTTCTTATAGAAGGGATGCACGTATAAACTTCAGAGAGGGATCGTTTGATTGGGAATTTAAAGTTCTACTTCACTTTTTCAGGGTCAAAAGTGATTGCAGGGCAGGTAGCCTCCTCCACCTTTGCTCTTTTTCCGCAAATTTATATTTTGAGTTTTTAACCTCTTTCAGAACTCGAGCGATCCAAAATTCTGCTGCCCAAAGTGTCAGTTTAATCTCCTAAATCGGGAACACGGGGTATAAGTGAAATTCCGCCCCTAGATGGGTCTCCAACCTCCCCCTCCCCCCACTGTCTGCTTTAATTTTTCCTTCTTTATTCCAACTACGCTGGGGAGACCCCCCTCCCCAAACACTTTAATAGCGAAAAGTTTTGTATGGGAAGAAAGTTGAAAATTTCGAAATATTTCCAGGTGATGTTAAGACACATCAAAATACACTAATTAGAATTAACCAATTCTTTCAAACTGAAAATACTAAAAGTCTCAAAATTACTGCCATACTTAAAACAAGATTAAATACGTACTTTGCGATATATACTAAAATGTTATGGCACAGAGAATCCGATAATGGTCAAACCAAAATTATCCTGTTGTCTCTGAGTCAATAATTGAAATAGTCTAACCACTCTTTTTCGAAGCTATTTTTCCGTTCCACTCAATAATGTGTAACGAAATCAAGTATGATTTATCAGAGGTATGTATTCACTTTGCCCATAGCAAAGGCCATTAGACTCCAATGTTTTATTATTATTAATTGAAAGAAAAACACAAATGAATGTGCATTGTCAGTTTAATATATATGTGCTGATATTTATTCTTTAAAATCTTAACAATTTTTTTATTTATTAAAGCTATAAAGGTGAAAACACAGGAAAACTTATTTTGGAAAAAAGTTTTTTTTTTAACTAATTATAGGCAGCGGCTACTGTAAAGAAGTAAAGAGCGATTAGGGTACAAAGTATTATTATTTTTTTCTTTTGTTTAGATCAGGGCACTTCGCATCAAAGGAGTTATCGTAGAAACTTCGAAAAGGGCTAGTTCAATTGGAAATTAAAAAGACTAGTGCTCTTTTTGATAGTCGAAAGGGATTGGAGTACAACTAACACCCCTTCTGCCCCCACCATTTCCCCATACACATTCAATCAAGATTTTCAGATAGTCATTTTGTTCAACGTAGTTGAAAATTCTGGAAATTATGTTTTTGAGGATGACAACCCTCCTAGAGCTCTCAGGGCAAGGGTTGTAAGCATAAACTTTGGAGGAGGCCCATTGGATCGGTAATTAGAAGTTTCAGTGCCCTTTTTAAGATTCAGAGTTATCAGAGGGTGAATAACCCCCCTCCCCACCAGACCTCATATTTTTCCCGAAATACATCTAATAGAAATTTTTACATGGCTATTTGATGTCTTAGAAACCTCGAAAAGAGCTCATTCAATTGGAACTTAAAACAGCTAGTGTGCTTTTTAATATTCGAGAGTGATTGGAGGGACGCTAACATCCAATGAAAATTTTGAGATAGCTGTTTTGTTAGACTTAATTGAAAGATCTGTAAATTATTTATTTGAGGATAACGACCCCTCAACCGACCCCTCGGGGCAAGGATTGTAAGTTATGCCCGGTGGGCATATAAGGTGTATATAGAAAGGGTGATCAAATAAACATTGGAGTAAGCTCATTGGATTGTTAGTCTGCAGTTCTAATGGCCTTTTTACGATTCAAAGTGATCAAGGGGTGGTTGCCCCCCCCCCATACCATGTATTTTCCTGAAATGCATCTGGTAGAAATTTTGAGATGGCCATTTCTTGTCGTAGAAACTTAGAAACAGCCTGATTTTATAGGAAACAGGGCTAGTTCAACTTTTATTGGTCGAAAGTGATTAAGGGGCAACACTCCCCTCCCCCAAGGCCATCGATTCCAAAGAAGCTTCAGATACAAATTTTGAAGTAGCCATTTTGTTCAGTATAGTTGAAAGGTATGGAAATTATATTTTTGACAACCCCATACCTTCTCAACACCAGAACACAACTTGCACTTGACTGAAAAAAAGGGATGTGGATTGTCAGTTTAATATGTCTATACTGAACTATATCCCTGAAAGTTTCGATAATTTTCAATTTATTATGTTAAAAATTATAAACATTTTATAATTATTTTTAATTTAAATCATACTATAAATAATCGAGTCAAACTCAAAATGAACAAAAATTAACATGAGTAGGACTGGAAACACAAATGTCTTCTCAAGACCAGAACATAATTTGCACGTTACTGAAAACAATATGTATTTAAAATGTGTTCACTTTATTTTTATTTTTTTGAAATTTTTACTAGATATATGAAGAAGGAAGTCCTCTCCCTTGGACTCCAATTACAGCGAGAGTATATAGTGCCCTCTTTAAGAGTAACAGGAGATTGGAGGACAAGCAGCACTTCTCTCAAGCTCACTCATTTTCTATATGCATCCAGTTAAAATTTTGAGACAGCCACTTTGTTCAGCATAGTAGAACAGTCCAGCAACTATGTCTTTAGAGATATTAGGAATGTCAACCCCCCCCCCCACAATTGTGCTATTGGCCCATTATGCTTTAAAAATTTCTGCTTTTAAATAAATAAAAAAAAAACACTGTGTTTATGATTGCCAATAAGACACCTGAGCAATATATTGAGAAAGACTGGGGGTATAAAGTTGAAACTTTTGGAGATAATACTATTACTAATACTGCTCTTATAGTCTAAATAAATAAAAAGTGTGTAAGTGTATCCAGGTCGTCAAAGAGCATAGATAGAATCTTTCGGGAATGATTTTAGGTTTTATTTTTCAGATCAATTCAGAAGCTATAAAATTAAATTAAAAAACACTGTTTGTGTTGGGACTGAAAATTGTTGAATGGTTTTCACCAAC
Organism: Artemia franciscana; assembly: GCF_032884065.1. Taxonomy (NCBI): domain Eukaryota; kingdom Metazoa; phylum Arthropoda; class Branchiopoda; order Anostraca; family Artemiidae; genus Artemia; species Artemia franciscana. The sequence continues at coordinate 37,855,041 of NC_088879.1, read as the reverse complement.
ATTAATTTTAAGCCCATACTAAGGATTCTTATTGAAGAAAACTGAAAATATATAAAACATTAATTTTTCTATGAAAAAGACTGTGTCAATAAAAACCGAACAGACATTAATTTAAAAAGCTTTTTCCAAAAGACCAGTTTTTCAAATAAAAGTAAAGAGCTCCATTTAGCCAAGAATGAGCCAAAATAAAGTCAAATATCTTCCAAGCGTATAACTACCACAAATAACTCTCAATAAATAAATGAAACTTAAGGCAAACAGAAATTACAATCAATAGCTGAGTCAAAGTCGAAACGAGCCAAAATTAACAAGAGTAGGGCTGATAACCCCTATGCCCTCTCGAAACCAGAACACAATTTGCGCTTTACTGAAAACAAAATGCATTTGAAATATTTTTACCCTTCTTACTTTCATAAATGAAATATTGTCAAAACCTTAAGGAAGAAATATTGGTATATTTCAATTAAACTGACAATCCACGGTCATTTTTTTGTTTGTTTGCTTTTTCAGTAAAAATACAAATTGTGTTCCAGTCTTCAGAAAGTATAGGGGCTATAAAAAAAAAGATCAAAAATGGAATTTTTAAAGACCAAATGAAAATATTTAAGGAAACACAGAGAGCGAATATTTCGTCAAAATCGCGGATAGTGGCAAATAACTCGCTTTATTTTTTGTAGGGTATTTGATTTTAATTCTTTTGATTTTTCGTATTTTATTGATTTTTATTTAATTTTTTGGTGGTTTTATTTCATGGGTTTTATTGTACTTTCCACACTAATTTTTTGGTTTTGGTTTTTTCCTTGATCATATTATTTTGTTCGCGCTGAAGAAGAGAGGCGGCTGTTCTCTCAAAATACTCACTTTCTGCGTCTTCTTCAGTATTTTCGCTGGGCCTTTAAAAACCCATTTTTGATCGTTTTCTTTCTTTATGTTATGGCAGGCCAATGCGGTTTAAGAATCTATCTTCATAGGGGCTACCTGCCCTACTCATCTTAATTTTTGCTCGTTTTGAGTTTGACTCAGCTATTTGTTGTAATTTCTGTTAGTTTTGAGTTTTTAACTCTTTCGAACATAATTACACTTGGAATAAATCAAAATAGAAAATGTGTGGATAGGCATTGGTTGATTTTTTTGCAATTAACAGACGCAGCATTTTTTTTTCTGTTGCAAACTATGTGTGACATTTTCTCTTTTTTATAGACATTTGGCAAACGAAGGTTGTAACGATTGAATGCATCTTTGTGAAACAATAAAAGTACACGAGCTATATTCAAGAATGGTTTAAATCTCTATAGCGGATGTCAAGGACCGATTAGATACACGAAATGATTTTGAAACAGATAATAAAAAAAAAGTTCACTGGCGCGGAGTCCTGAAAAGAATCCTGGCTGCTGTACACCATCTTGTAGAGCATAATAGTACTACTCAGGGTAGACAAAAAAACCTGTATGCACAAAAAAAATGGAGAATTTTCAGGCTTCAACGAGATGCTGGTTAAATTCGACTCAGTTCTGACTGAGCGTGTTCGTCACATGAAAGACAAAGGAAGACACATCCATTATCTTGGCCACCAAATTCAGAACTAACTCATTGAATTGGTAATGTAAAGAAGATTATCAATGATAATCTGAAATTTGCCAGGAGCTTTTCAATCATACTTGATGCTACGCCTCGCCTGAACTACAAGGAGGCGATGTCTGTAACGTTACGTGATATTGATACGTGACAGACTACGTAAAAGTAGTCGAATATTTCATTCAATTTTTGACTGTTAAAGACAGTACAGGCAAAGAGGCTATACAGGACAGATGAAGACACTACAAGCAAAATACATTGTCATTGTCAGTCTGGAAACTTGGTCTAAATATTGAAAAACTGTTGTGGGCAGGGATATGTAATGGTGCTAACATGGAGGGGAAGTACACAAGTTTCTTAGCTCATATCTTCCACTTGAATAATCTCACATTCTTCACAAATGGCTTCCTCAGCCTCAATCTTACGTGGGGATATATGCTTAAAAGCAACTTACAAGCAGCATGATTGTTTGGAGTACTGTATAGAATTTATGTGATGTTTGTCGCTTCAAGTATGACATGGAAGATTTTGGAGGATGCTCCTCACGTCATCGTAAAATCACTGCCAAAAATATATAGAAATTGCCGTATAGAAAGTCTGAAGGCATTGCGTTACCGAATTTACGAATTAAGAGAGGCCCCACTTTACGCTTGTAGAGGACACCAACAATCCTGCAGTAAAAGCCGAAGCTGAATCCATTGCAAGTTTTTAACTAAGGAATTTTGAGTTCATCCCTGTCACAGTCACACGGTGTGACGGTCTCTTCGCTGTTTATACTCGGGGCACAACTGCAGTCAGCTGAGTTGCAACTGGGTTTAACAGTTCAAGAAATGAAAGGACTCGCCTCTTTTTTGACAAAATATCGGGACAATGGTTTTTATTCTACCATAAGTGCTGCAAAACAAATTGTATGGATGTGGAACATGCGTTTTAACAGAATACAAACATGCACAGGAAGACTCATTTTTGTACTAAGACAACGGACGAAACAAAGTTATTACCTGAATAGACTTTCAGACCATGATACTTCTTGTGTATAGTACACCAGGCAATCACTTCCATGAACACAATGTTTGAACAACTACAGCAGTATGAAAAACCCTTCAGGTGTCAGTACAACATAAAGAGAATGCAGTGATTGAATTATGAAGACAATTGAAAGCATGAATGGACCATGATTTAGCATTACGCTCAGAAGGTTTGCTTGATTGGGACGGTGCAAAAGTATACGTGGAACTAAAAATACTCCAAGAAATTGTGTCTGTCAGTGTAGGAACTGCCGTCCAGTGGCTCTAGTGTCTATGGACTGTCCAATATTCATTCCTAGGCACTGTGGTGGCATAGAGAATCCTGCCGTTTCAGTGACAGTCGCAAATGCAGAAAGGATTTCCTCAAAAATGAAAATGAATAAGAGAATATTAGTGATCAGCTACGTCTCAAGATAAGCCTTATGGTCTGGCAATTCTCTTAATAGAAAAATATTTTGACACAACTTTTGCTTAAATAGATGTCATCAATGTATTTCTACTTGGAAGAGGAAAAGTTGAATTTTTTCTGTTGGTGGTAAGTGATTTTTCAACTATATATGAAGTATAGCCATTGAGTCTGTGAGTCGTGGCTAAGAAGTATAGCCACGTGTATTAAGTCATATATAATGCATGTTGTAATTAATTCGCGATTGACCACAGTGATTGGGTGCTGTAATAATTTGTGTCAATATACCTTATAAATCTTTCAATCAATCGCATTAAATCATACGTGGGTTATTTCGCAAATTGCTGCTTATAAAAACATGAAGAATAAAAAAAAATATAACAGAACATATTGGTGCTTCATGATTTTACCTGTGTTCTGGCCCTGTGGGTCATTGTAGGCATTAGACCCCGTGCCCACCTAACATCGCCTCTGGAAGCACTGATCTAGAAAATTTGGAATATTCTCTCTTCTTATGAAGTGAACAAGTATTGAGAATCATAGGAGATTTGTAAATTCTACGTAAATTCAAACAGTGAAAGAGGGGGAGTAAAATACATTTTCAAACAACAGCCTGAAGTGTGGCGAACCTTCAGAATTCTAATAAGTAGAAACAAGCAAAGTTGAGCCGTATCAAATTCCTATTGTGTGTAGCTAAGACTTTGTAATCATTCTCGCAATTATAATCGCAACAACTGTTTATGTTTAAAATTATTGGAGAACCCTATTATTGGAGAAACCGTTTGCCAGTAATAAATCATTGGCAAACGAAACCTAAGGCGAAAATGGATCACAATTGGCCCACCTACCCCTTAGCAATGCAAGGTCCTTTTTTTTTATCTCCAATACATTAAACTACATATAACTTGTGCTTGGGATAGATATACAAGAAGTCTGATAAAAAAAGGACGCCCCTAATTTTTTATTTGAAATCCTTAATAGATTGCTCCTCTAATCCTAATCGAAAATTTAAAAGCGTTTTAATCACCATTCATGCTATTTTCAGACTAACGGAGCTCCTTCCTTCTACATTTAATTTTCATTGCTTTTGTATTTATTTGATAATGTGATATGAGGCACCACTCTTTGACTCTTTGCCACAATTCTACTTTTTAAAACAATTGAAAACTTTAGCGTAAAGAGCGAGGGATTGCGGAGGGGACAACCCATTTCATATACAGAGTAATTTCTGTTCGTTTTAAGTTTTAATGTCGCTCCTTACTTTCAGTTAAAAAAAACTAGATTTTTTTATTTAATACACTAAAGTTTGACTCTTTCTCTCAATTTTACTTTGTTAAACAGTAAAAAACTTTAGCGTAAAGAGCGGGGCGTTGAGAAGGAAACAGCCCCTTTCATACACGGAGTAATTTCTGTTAGTTATAAGTTTTAATGTCGCTCCTTACTTTCAGTTAAACAAATAATTTTTTTATTTACTTTCTGAACGTTTTCGAATTAATGCATGTTTGATTTTGGCTCTCCGCATATAAATTATTAAAATGAAATTTGCATATTAATTCTTTTTTTTTTTGCTAAATGGCTTTATCTTAGTTTTGGTCAGACGATTTTGAGAAAAAAGGGGTGGGGGAGGAGGCCTAGGTGCCCTCCAATTTTCCAAACATTTTTATTAGTAAAAATATACGTAACTTAAGAATTAACTTACGTAAAGAACTTCTATATTCGTATATTTTTATTATGTATATTAGGGGGTTTGTCCCCTCGTTCATAACTCGCTCTTTACACTAAGGCTTAAATTTTGTCCTAATTCATTTAGAATGAACCCTGAATCACAAAGGCCGTAGAATAAATAGTTGAAATTACTACAAATACTTTAGCGCCAAGAGCGAGGTATTTAGGAGGAAAAAAACCCTCATATGCGTAATAATCTTGGTTCGTTTTAAATCTTAATGCTGCTCCTTACTTTCAGTTGAAAAAACTTTTTTATATTTATTTTTCCATTGTTTTTTTTATAATAATGATAGAAAATCCTGAATTTCTCTTCATTGAATTCTTCATTGAATTTCTCTTCCCCATGACAAATTCCTCCAAGGAAAGATCCTCCCACGTAGTTCCCTCCCCTCAACCACCCAACCAAAATATCCCCCTGAAAACATCTCTACACTTCCCAATAAACATTACTGTATGTAAACACTGGTCAAAGTTTGTAACTTGCAGCCCTTCCCCTGGGGACTTTAGGGGAGTAAGTCAGCCCCAAACACATGGTTATTATGTTTTTCGACTATGCTGAACAAAATGGCTATCTCAAAATTTTAATCTGTTGACTTTGGGAAAAAATTAGCGTGGGAGGGGGCCTAGGTGTCCTCCAATTTTTTGGTCACTTAAAAAGGCATTAGAACTTCTAATTTCAGTTAGAATGAGCCCTTTAGTGACATTCTAGAACCACATGGTCGATACGATGAGCCCTGGGAAAAAATACAACAAATAAACACGCACCCGTAATCGGTCTCCTGGCAAAAAATACGAAGTTCTGCATTTTTGTAGATAGGAGCTTGAAATTTTTGCTAAAGGGTTCTATGATACACCGAATGCGATGGTGTGATTTTCGTTAAGATTCTATGACTTTTAGGTGGTATTTACCCCTATTTTCTAAAATAAAGGACTTTTCTAAATTCTATGACTTTTAGGGGGTGTTTCCCCCTATTTTCCAAAATAAGGCAAATTTTTGTCAGGCTCGTAACTTTTGATGACAAAGACTAAATTTTATGAAACCTTTATATTTAAAATCAGCATGAAAATCCAATTCTTTAATGTATCTCTTAGTATCAAAATTCCGTTTTTTTTAGAGTTTCGTTTACTATTGAGCCGCGTCGCTCCTTACTACAGTTCGTTACCACGAACTGTTTGATAATGGCAATTAAAACTGTTTTTATCGGGAATACTTTCTGTTGTTGCAATTTTATTTGAAGCAAAAGTGAGAAATCATGAGCTTCCAGCTGCTTCGTCTTACTTATAGAACATTTCTTTTATTTTTCAAAGTCCCCTCCCCCACAAAAAACAGGGGAGTCGGAAAATACTGATAAATTCTATATACTTCGGAGTAGGGAAGGCCGTGCATACATGCCCGGAGTCTCTATTAGCGCGCGTATGGAGTTTCTACGGTTTTAAGATTTCCTTTTACTAAGAGCACGAGTCACTTCTTGCCTTCATTTCATTTCCACGAACTGTTAAAAAATGACACTTTCGTGCAGTCGCTTTGATGGCTCAAATTTTTGTGCCCCTCAAGTGATCCTTTGTATGAGCTAAGAAGATCCCATGATCACAAATTTTGGTACAGGTATTTTCAACTTACCTTGTCAAGAACAAGTCTCCGACTAGAATAGAAATGGGAACTGTACGTCAAACCTGATAAGGAAAGTATTACCCAGAGACTGTTAATCTTGTTAAAAGATTACTACAAGGGGTGTAGCCTAAATGCTTCATACACTTGAAGGGAGGCACCCAAAGTAGGGGATTCCAACAAGGTAATAAAAAAGAGGAGTGTCCAAAATATGTTAGTCTCAAGTCGTTTAACTCGGCAACGAATACGTAGTAGCAGCTTATATTTTCCAAACGTGATATATATTTATATGCAATGCCCTTATATTGCTTTGATGGGAATCAATTTCTTATATCCGCTTTTTTCAGCCCCCTTTGGATAAAAATAGTTCAAAGTCCTCTATTTTACAATTTTATCAGATCTTTTTTAGATCCGATTTTTAATGAACATTTCTTATTCACAAACGGATCAATGAACATTTTACACAAAAATGCTCACAGTCTTGCAAATAACCCCCTACTAGACCTCTTTTACTAAAGTCAATGACTATCTTCATTGCAATGAATCACCGAAAACACTGACAGATAGATATGTAATTACTCTTTCAATGTCTCCAATATGTAAGATGCTCTTCAGGGGGGAAATTACGTAAGAAGTCTCTCTACATAAAAGAATTTTAGAGATTAAATTTAGGTCTGTAGCAGAGTGAATAAGAAGGGAAATTTTCGTTTCGTCAAGTTTTTGCGCAACTTCGAAGCAGAATTGCACAGGCATATCAGATTACCAAATTTTGTCATATCCCTACTGATGGTAAGTTTGGTGATTTGTGATTGGTAACTCTACTGATGGTACATTTGTTTCACTGCTCTTTATCTTGCCGTCCGAGTCTGACAATATATTTAAGGAAAGTAAGGATAATGGCGTTGTTACATCAAAGTGTTCATGTTATTGGACAACTTTTAATGACCGAACAGGGCCCCGTCACATTTAAGAGGAAGAATTTGGAAGTCAGGTCAAAAATGGCAAAATTAATTCATATTTTTGCAGTGGTTTCAAATCTTCACCAAGACTGTATCCGTCCACAAAATATAATGCGCATGAAACGGATACCTTCATTCAATAAAATAAGAAAAAAAAAACAGAAAGTGTGGCCAGGTGTTAATACTATAATATCCAAAAAGTGACTCTTTAAAAAAAAACTAGTGATTATTTTTCGATATTTAACCATCCTTTCTAAATCAATAAGAAATTTTTTTTCATCATTTAAAATTTGTGTTTCTCTTTCTGTTTTTCCAAAAAATAAAATATTACACAAACCAATGGCTGTAGAGCCTATGATACACACCTTTTATTAAAAAGAGAAAAGGTAAAGAATGCGGCATTAGACTTTACAGTCCCTACCGATGATGCTGATCTCCGTTACTTGGCCCTTCAACCAGAAAGTGCAATGTGGGGCTGGGGGCCAACCATCCTGTGCTTTCGCACACCCTTCTTGTTTACCTTTCCCACATTTCTTCAGGTACCCATTTAGAGCTGGTTCGACTCTGACTGAGCTTACAGAGTCACACCACTGACCGCCGTCCCAAATTAAACAATCGGACACAGTAGGATTCGAACCCTCACCCTCTCAGACAAAGGATTCTGAATCCAGCGCACCAACTCACTCGGCCAGGACGAGTGGCCTCTTATTAACATTTGTTTTATTATTTACATTTTAAGGTACAGTCTAAGCAGACTGATATACCTAAATGAGCTCGAAAATATCAATTGTAATAGAAATTATTTCCACCTGACATAGGATAGGGATCTGACATTCTAAGATAGTCAATCAAATAAGAGGCATCTTAAGGCTTATTATGACACCTAACGATTTCAGCAACATGTGATCATTTAATGGCATTTTGTATCCCTAGACACTTAACTCGAGTCCATCAAAATGAAGGTTTACCTATGCCATAATTTGAAAGCTTTTCATTAGGTGTCCGACGACTGGTGAACAACGCTATATTACCTTTGCTATTTAGAACATTTATCAAAGGGAAAGTTTGTGCTCTCCTAATCCATTCAACACTTCTAAGACCACTATTCATTTTCCTCGTTCCGAAACATTAAGATTTTAAATGTCTGTTAAACCTTCTTCTGAAGGATTCAACAAAAGGAGTTGCAGGAATAATATCCCCAGGAATATCGTTCTAGATAAAAGTGCAGCGCCGCTGGATGAAGCTCCTCCTCAAGCACTCGGTTCTTTTTCTGATGAAATTACCATAAAACCGTTTTCTAAGCTGTTCTCAAAAGTAGGGTCAGTAGACTCATCTTACATTGATTCGCCTGATTTACATTGTCTACTGATTTTTCCTCTGAAAATAGCTTAGCAACAGCTTTTGGCCATTACCTATTAAGTGTGAAAATATAAAATAAAGCCTCTCTGTGCAACTGCTGCTGTATCTGGGCTCTCCGAGAAAATATATTTTTGGACATTCAACCAACTCCAGTTAAAAAATTTTTTTTAATCTAGGCCCCCTTTTGAAAGGTCTGAAAATTACTTATGGGGGTATCTAGCTTCACCATTAAAAATAGCCTTGCTTAGCCTTAACCCTATAGCAATTCTGTTGGGAGGAATTTACTTTGAGTACCCCCATTTCCAGGAATTTGATAAATTAGAAATAAAAACACTAAAAATGAACAGATTATATGAAAAGTATAGAATACTAAGGGGAACTAGTAAGAATCTTGAGATTTTTGGGAGCAGAGAGGAGCAGAAGCTTTTCAAAACGGTTACATGTCGCCCATATAATGAGTAAATCCCCCAGTGTAATAAGAATGTCTAAGGAAGTCATATCTATAAATACAGTCCCCAAATGGCTTACCTTATCCCTCTTAAAAAAGCTTTTTCTCTTCGCCTGAATCAAAATTCCAAGCATATACCTTCACAATATTTTTGTGAATTTTGAAAAATACTGATTTTGGTATTCTAATTCAGCTTTAGCGTAAAAAACATGATTTTGAGGAGGGGAGCAACCGCTTCATATAAGATAAAACTTTTGTTCATTTTGAGTTTTGATGTCGCTCCATACTTCCGGTTTAAAAAAAAATGCCAAAAAACAAAAATGCTCCACCCTAGATTTTAGAAAACCTTTTTTTGTGTTTTCACGTAAAAAAAAATTCAATGACAGACACAAGAGAGGTATATTCTTCAGATATAAATGACAATCCTTAGAATCTCACTCATTTAAGCTTCGTAAATAATGTTTACACGAGAAAAACTATTGATTGGTTAAAGTTAAAGAATGTCAGCTATATACTACAATATTATATTAGCCACACTTATAAATTTCATAGCAGATGCAATAATTTATTAAGCTAACCTTGGTGTTACCTTTGCTGCTTTAGGAATCATTAAATATTTCTATTCAAAAAGGGGGACCTCGTCCCGTTATTAATTTGATCCTGTTACAAAAGTTTGAAAACCAAACTTTACAGAGCAAATTCCCTGTGGATTTCACAAGAGAATTATATCAATATTTCCAAAATCTGAAGTATCCTAGTAAAGCTGACACAAAAACACATAACTTTGGGAAATTACTAGTCGTTCCAATGTTGTCCACTCTTTTCCCCAAAGGGGGCAAGCATTACTCTGTTGTTTATGAGGAGTTTAAGAACTTTTGGTTGAATGTGAGGATATAGAAAAAATCAACATTTGATCATTTTATTACTTAAATTTGAAAAAGGTTTTCCCCTATCTGTTGTGACTTAACAATATAAGCTAGGTAAGTGATTCCTAATCGAGGATTACTTTGATCAACAGGTTAAAGTGGCCTGCACACTATGTATTTAATTATCTGTGCTTATTGGCTAAGCTACTTAACGTTAAGTGTAGCTTATTATCAAACAGTTCGTGGTAACGAACTGTAGTAAGGAGCGACCCGGCTGAATATTAACCGAAACTCTAAAAAATGGAATTTTGATACCAATAGTTACATCAAAAAATCGCATTTTAATGCTGATTTTATATATATAATTTTCATCAAGATTAGTCTTACCTATCAAAAGTTACGACACTGGGAAAATTTGCCTCATTTTAGAAAATAGGAGAAAACACCCCCTAAAAGTCATACAATTATAACGAAAATCACACCATCAGATTCAGCGTATCAGAGAACCTTATTGTACAAGTTTCAAGCTCCTATCTACAAAAATGTGGAACTTCGCAATTTTTTGCCAGAAGACAAATCACGGATGCGTGTTTATTTGTTTTGTTTTTTTCCCCAGGGGTGACCGTATCGACCCAGTGGTCCTAGAATATCGTGAGAGGGCTCATTCTAACAGAAATTAAAAGTTCTAGTGCCCTTTTTAAGTTACCAAAAAAATGGGAGGGCACCTAGGCTCCCTCCCACGCTCATTTTTCCCCAAAAGTCACCGGATCAAAATTCTGAGATAGCCATTTTATTCACCATAGTCGAAAGACCTTACACTATGTCTTTGGGGACGACTTACTCCCCCGCAGTCCCCTTTGGAGGGGTTGCAAGTTATAAGCCTGTGTTTACATATAGTAATTGTTACTGGGAAGTGTACGGACGTTTTCAGGGGGATTTTTTTGGGTTCGGGAGGGAGAGTTGAGGTGGGGGGGGGGGGTTACGTGGGAGCATCTTTCCATGTAAAAACTTCTCATGGGGGAAGAGACTTTCAATGAAGGGGGCGCAGGATTTTTTAGCATTATTTCAAGAAAAAAAACAATGAAAAAATAAATATGAAAAGTTTTTTTCTACTGAAAGTGAGGAGCAGCATTGAAACTTGAAAACTTGAAAACATTGAAAACGAGCAGAAATTATTGCACATATGAGGGGTATACCTCTTCGTAATACCTAGCTCTTTACGCTAAAGTATTTTTAGTAATTTCAACTATTTATTCTACGGCCTTTGTGATTCAAGGGCCATTCTTAAGGAATTGGGACAGATTTTAAGCTTTAGTGTAAAGAGCGAGGTATCGACGAGGGGTGAACTCCCTCATATACGCAATAATAATATACGAATATAGGAGTTCGTTACGTAAGTTAATTCGTAAATTACGTCTATTTCTTACTAATGAAAATGTTCGTAAAAAAATTAAAAGTTCTAGTTGCCTTTTTAAGTAATCAAAAAATTGGAGGGCAACTAGGCTTCCTCCCTCTCTCCTTTTTTCTCAAAATCTTCCGATTAAAACTATGAGAAAGCCATTTAGCCAAAAAAAATTAATATACAAATTTCGTTTTTAATTATTTATGTGCGGAGAGCCAAGATCAAAACATGCATTAATTAAAAAACGTCCAGAAATTAAATAAAAAAACAAGTTTTTTTAAATGAAAGTAAGGAGCGACATTAAAACTTAAAACTAACAGAAATTACTCCGTATATGAAAGGGGCTTTTCCTCCTCAACGCCCCGCTCTTTACGCTAAAGTTTTTACTGTTTTAAGAAGTAGGATTAAGAGAAAGAGTCAAACTTTAGCGTAAAGAGCGGGGCGCTGAGGAGGAAAAGCCCCTTTCATATACGGAGTAATTTCTGTTCGTTTTAAGTTTTAATGTCGCTCCTTACTTTCATTAAAAAAAACTTGTTGTTTTATTTAATCCTTAAACAAGTCGTTTCTCGCAAAGTAAAAATCTACGAAAGAATCATTATGATTGTCTAAAATCCTCACATAGCAATGGAAAATTATTCAAAAATTTGAAAATGTGGATTGGAGATACAGCTTTGAAATAGCGGGAAAGGTTTTCTAGGAAAAGTTTACGCCACGCACAAAATTCGATTTGTCAGATTTCATAACTTAGCGTTAAGTCTTAAATTACGATAGTATAAACTATTCTACAAAGAAGTGTGAAAGAACCATTTGAGTTTTATGTGGCACAAGTACGCACCGTCAGTAATTTGAGTTGATCCAAAAAATGCATCTTTGTTTCCGTTTTAGAAATTTAACTATAAAAAACAATTTTATTCCGAGTGGGTAAGGTCTTTTTGCAAAAGAATAATTGTGCAGGAAAGAGGGGGGTTACATGATAGGCTAATTTGTAAATATTATTACTTAGGATATCAAACGAGAATTTTTTTTTTCTTGAAGTAACGTCATCTTGAATTAAAATTTGAAATCCACTTATCAGGAAATAAATTTTGAGAATCGTACTGAATGCGGGTTTGTCAAGGTTTCTGATCCCCATTTTGATCAATTATCAAATATGTCAAATAGATTTAATTGTAGAAAGGGGGTAATAAGCATAAAGTAAATGCCCCTAGGAAAGATAATCCAAATTTCTATTCCAACATCAACTAGGATGGGCATTCTTACCGCTTATTACATAGGCAAGACTTAGTAATAGAATAATATATATTCTTAAAAATGTATCATTCTTAAAGTTTGAAAACACAGTGACTCAGCCGGCTGACTTGGGGGGGGGGATTTACAAAAAATCAAAGGGGTAAGGGCAAACATTTTTTTAATTTTCAGTCAAAATACAGATGGGGGAGGGGGCATTTTTCATTTATGAAGACACCCAAACATATATGTTCCAAAACCTACCAAGTATAAATTGCACCTCCGTGCCCTTCCTTCCTACCCAAGTTAGTGTCCCTGGCTCTGAGAAGTGTAGTCTATTATTTCCATCTTAATTGTGTATAATTTCAAGACAAGAAATATCTTTTTGCCAATATTTCTGTATTTCCTATACTCTTCCGTATATATTTCATTAAAAAGAGACTTCTTTATAAGACTAATTGGGATTATATAGGATTTTCCCGTACCTTTACTATGAAACAGCTTATAAAAGATACTTCCCTATTTACTTCCCTATTTCCTAATGTTTTATAAGCTAATGAAAAAGCATGTGCTATAAAAGGACAAATATTGAAATTCATTTTTGTTTCTCAGGAGAATTAGCTCTTTTGAGGTTATATAGGTCTACTTCACTTGTCATGGAATTCCGTGTCGACTTTTTCATTTTTTTAAGAAAATACAGATAACCTTTAGCCTTATTCAAGGGGAGCTATTTTTAAGTTAATAGTGAGAATATTATGTGTGAAATGATTCTCAAGTTTAATGTTTATGCTCTCAAGTTTAGTTTATGCCCCAGAATAAAACTATTGTTAGCAAATTATTGGGTCGAAAGCGTTGAGTGAGTTTCTTTTGTTTATTTAGCAGAATATATACGAACTTGTGAGGGGCTCAGGACAAGATCTTCTGGGAAAGGGTCTCAGTCCCTGCATGAAAATCTGAAAAGGTATGACGGGATAAGTAAAAGTTAAGTTTCGTAAGCTAAAATAAGATTTGAAAAGGTATGATGGGATAAGTAAGTGATGGATCGAAAGCGTTGAGTGAGTTTCTTTTGCTTATTTGGCAGAATATATACAAACTTGTTAGGGGCTCAGGACAAGATCTTTTGAGAAGGGGTCTCAGTATCTGCATGAAAATTTGAAAAGGTATGATAGGATAAGTAAAAATTAAGTTTTGTAAGCTAAAATAAGATTATTGTCATTATGAAAAGATCTGGACTTGACGACAAAAAAGAAGAAACGGCACAAGAAAACTATTGTAAAGTAACAAACAAAATATACAAAGAGAAGTCTATATCATAGCGTTTGGGTAGAAAAAAATTACCAAAATAATTATACATGTTGGCCCATGATGAGGTCAGATCTTTGCTTATATTTATACAGCTTCATTTTTTTTTTACTTTTTTTCTATTTCTAACGCTTATTAACTGTAAAATAATTTATTATTTCACGCATTTTATTTCTTATTTCAACTGTTATACCGCTAAATCATTCCAGTTCATGATATGTATAACAGAGCAAAACCAAAAGAAGATTTAAAGTCGGTTTTGAATTTAATGCACCAATAATCTTGTAGAGAAAGAGCTACCCCCCCCCCCCTTCAAACCCCGACCTCACTGTAAAAGTTCAATTTTATTTTTATAACAATGGTTCGGGAATCGCAAGCATCCTTGAAAAGTATACCCCTTAAAATATTTTACAGGGGGGGGAGGAGTTTAAATTTTCAAAGCTGAGTTTGAAGTGATGATTTGTAGTATTTAATTCTTCATGCGTATTGAATTTTTATATTAGGGGGTGCCCTTTCTTCATTTGTGCTGGTAACTCTCACTATCTTATGACATTTCTCTATGGGATTGTAATCCCATGGAGACAGACAGACATATCGACAGACAGACTTAAAACTGAAAATATTTAATAACATTTTACAATATAATTCTTAGTATTCACAAATTTAAGTAGTGAATGGATATGTTTCATTACGCAGAATATTGGGCGAATTTTCAGTAATTAAATACGGAAAGTCCTTTTTTCAACAGGTCCACCTTAACGATGGAACTAAATGAACCTCGTTTTTAGAGTGTTAAAATCATCTCCTAGTTATCGGTTGGTCTTAAAAATATGGAAATACCAACAATAAAAAGGGATTTTATGCACATCACTACCTTGAACGGGGTAGTTTTATCTTTCCCACATAAGTTCTGTACTTTATTTAGACCATTAATGTTAAATCCTCTCTTTAAACTCAACGATCAAACGATTAGGAGAGAGGTTATCGAAGCACAAATCATCAATTGACAAAGCCGTTCAGTTACAGCAAAGACCCAAGAGTTTTGATTTCACCTTGGCTCAACACGCTTGTGATAAAAACGACTCCAAGATACATAACAGAGAAGGCAAACTCTCGAGATGGATGGAAGATTTCAAAGAAAAGCTTAAGCCTGATATTTTTTCAAACTCTAACGTGCTTGATCTCTTTCTTGTTACAGTCTTAGACTTCAAGAAGTGGACTTTAACAACCTGTTTCGTCTTAACGTTTTAGACTTTAACATGTATTCCTCTGTTCTTGTTGAAATTTCCACCTCCCCTTTGTTCTGAAGCGTGCCATCACAAAACTGAAGATAAATAAGGCCCATGGCCCAGAGGAGATTCAATCAGTACTGCAAAAGGTGTCGAGTGAATCACTTGTAGAAATTTTCCACGAGATTGCATCCGCTACCTGGTAAAATGACATTTCCTCACTTCATGGCCTGAGGTAACAATTGTTTCATTTCACAAAATGAGGCCATAAGATATATGTGACAACTACTGGCCTATCAGCCTGACAAGCTATGCTGCTAAAACCCTTACCCGTACTATTCTGCAGCGGAACAGAGCAGGGCCACGATCAGTAATCCAGGAGTATCAGATTTTAGAAACATATCTAGAATTAAGCCAAAGCCTCTACCAACTCTTCGTTGACTTTAAGCAAGCATTCGACGTTATTAAAGGGGGAGAGCCTAAGGCAAAATTTTCTCATTATCTAAATAAATATAGTTAATCTTCTCAAAGATATGTGCTTTAAATTTAGAATTCGTGTCGTGACTAGTGAAGGTCTCACCAACAGCTAATAGGCATCCAAAGGAGCTTCTCATTGATGCCTTATGTCCATAAAGCTTCCTAACCGCTTCTTCGCAGAAGTTCTTTCCCTGGTGAAAAAGAAATTGTAGTAGACACACAAGGAGGGTGAGGGGTTGGGGTGACAGACTAACTAACATACCCAATGAAAAAGATATAGAAGCCAAAATATCTCAGGATCAACAAGCTATGACCAACAAAGTCCTCAAAGTGACTAGCTCTTATGGAATCATATTAAATGCATCGAAAACAAAGACTATGTGCTTCTCATAAAAGCCAGAGAATTTAATTAAGCCAGACCTGAAGCAAAACAGAGCAAGTATTCAGTGGATTGACGAGCTCCTTTACTTTATTAGTCTGATGACCAGTGACAAAATCCAATCAAAAGATAAAAAAGGCACCTCGCCCTTACAAGTTCCAGTTTCAAATCCCTTGTGTCCGTTCAGCGTAGCAAAGATCTATCTCTAAGTCTATGGCTTGATCGCTCCCATCACGATCTAATCTTGTGAAACTTTGACGCTGAAAGTGGGTGATTAGTGTTGATTCGTAGTGGTTGAAACCAAATGCCTCTGCCAATTTCCTCGAAATCAAGTATATTGATAGAATTTTGAAAGTCAAACTTTTCGAGAGCCGAAAGATAGACACCTTTGACACCAATCAGACCTCCCGCATCTAACAGAAGACCAGAAGGCATATAAAGTTAACATCCATGCCATAATGAAGAAAGAGACACCAAGACAACCATCTGGGACGAATTGGACTTAATTTAAGTAAGTTAAATCTTAAAACATTTGAAATGAAAGTTTTATTGTTTTAAACAATTGTACATTAATAAACTCTTTTATTCTTGGGGAACTATGAAAAACACTTTGTGTCCAATTCCAATTGCCCTTATATCTGACACCACGCTCTAAAGGGATTGGGGTAAAAGGCAGACACAAAGATCGGGGATAGGAGTGGGACAGTCCCCTTCATGTATTGAAAAAAAATTTGTCTTTGTTTCATGTTATAATATCGGTATCTACAAATGATCTCTACGGTCTCTGCCACCCTGAATTTAAATCGAATTAAAATTTGAATTAGAATCAAATAGTTGAGGGCATCAAGTCATGGCAAATTGTAGAAAAATCCAAGACAGATAGTCCAATTGAGTGAGAGGCAATTCTGCCATTAAACCCTCTTATTAGGATTATATATGATACTGCACATTGGGGGGGAGGTGTGTTGTTAAAGTATAGCGGGTCTGCATGCAAGGTGTGTTAGCTACAATTATTCTGCATATTATGAATTAAGAATTGGTTTCTACCTTCCCGCAGTCCAAATACCGCCTCCCCTCCCCTAGTGTGTAAGTATTTGGCCCTAATAATATAAGTCAAATGTATTCTGTCACTCGGCTCTTATTTTCACTGAGCGTAAGCTAATTGTCTCTTAATACAGACAGATGATTAAATAAAAAAGTTTTCTTAACTGAAAGCAAGGAGTGACATTAAAAATTAAAACGAGAACAGAAATTACTTCGTATATGAAAGAGGCTGCTTCCTCACTAACGCCCCGCTTTTTACGCTAAAGTTTGACTGTTTCTCTCAACTCTTCTTTTTAAAACACTAAAAAACATTAGCGTAAAGAGCGGGGCGTTGATGAGGAAGCAGCCTCTTTCATATACGAAGTAATTTCTGTTCGTTTTAAGTTTTAATGTCGCTCCTTACTTTCAGTTAAAAAAACTGGTTTTTATATTTAATTTCGGAACGTTTTTGAATCAATGCATGTTTTGATTTTGGCTCTCCGCAGAGGAATAATTAAAACGAAATTTGCATTTTTTTTTTTTTTTTGGCTTAATGGCTTTCTCTTAGTCTTGATCGAATGATTTTGAGAAAAAAGAGCGGGGGAGGAAGCCTAGTTGCCCTTCGATTTTTTGGTTACTTAGAAGGCAACTAGAACTTTTAATTTTTTACGAATGTTTTTATTAGTAAAAGGTATACATAACTTATAAATTAGCTTACGTAACGAACTTTTGTATTCTCATGTTTTTATTACATATATGAGGGGGTTCACCCCCTCTTCAGTACCTCGCTCTTTACACTAAAGCTTAAATTTTGTCCCAATTCATTAAGAATTACCCCTGAATTACAAAAGCCGTAGAATAAATAGTTGAAATTACTAAAAATACTTTAGCGTAAAGAGCTCAGAAGTTTGATCCGTTCACTTTGAGAAAATAATTAGCGAGGGAGGGGGCCTAGGTGCGCTCCAACTTTTTGGTCACTTAAAAAGGGCACTAGAACTTTTCATTTCCGTTAGAATGAGCCATCTCCCAACATTCTAAGACCACTGGGTCGATACGATCACCCCTGAAAAAAAAACAAAAAAACAAACAAACAAATAAATAAACACGCATTCGTGATCTGCCTTCTGGCAAAAAATACAAAATTCCAAATTTTTGTAGATAGGAAATGAAACTTCTACATTATGGTTCTCAGATACACTGGATCTGATAATGTGATTTTCGTTAAGCTTCTATGACTTTTAGGGGGTGTTTCCCCCTGTTTTATAAAAAAAGGCAAATTTTCTCAGGCTCGTAACTTTTGATGGGTAAGACTAAACTTAATGAAACTTATACATTTAAAATCAGCATTAAAATGCAATTCTTTTGATGGAGCTATTGGTATCAAAATTCCTTTTTTTAGAGTTTTAGAGCCCGGCCACTCCTTACTACAGTTAGCTACCACGAACTGTTTGAAACCGGTTTGTTGTCGAGTTTTACGAAGCCTAATTCTTTAGTGTTACCGGTATAACAGATAAGCACAAAATACCCTTTTTTAGAGTTCTGTTTTTAGAATTTCGGCAAAAAAAAATTCAGTGCTATTATGGACGAAATAGCTGTTTCACTGGTCAAAAGGCCAATGCTTTCGTTTGTTATGATCTGTTTTTTTTTCTTTACTTAAAAATGGAATTTGAAACCTAAATTTTACTTAAAATGAACATGCTTGTATAATTAGTGATTATTGTTTCCTTACAATAACCCATGGCAAAATAAAATATGCTTGTGTGACCATTCTACTCTGGAAAAATAGCAAATTTCATGAACAGTTGATAAAAAGCTAAAGCTCTGTTGTATGCTTAATTTCACTCTATAGTTTTCATCACGATCGCATATCTTTTTGAGGGAGTTCACTCGTGTTTCCAAACGCATAAAGTATCCATAAGCTAGCAGTCTGTAATGAGCAGCTCTAACATTAAAAAATTTTGGAAATGCAGCATAAATATTAAATTTTGTTGTTGTGTTTATTGCGGTCAAAACTTCATTTGAGTTTCAGTTTTATTGGCAAGGACCACTCTATTAAAACTTTCTATTGCGAGAACCCTTTGATCCAAGACTATTTTAATTACGAGAACGGTTACCAAAGCTTCATTCACATTTGATATTCTGTTAACAACACATCGAGGAGGATAATAATCTCTGTAAAAGTGCACCCCCTTCAAATATCTCTTATGCGGGTTTCTGAAGTATCACAAATTAGTTTTAGCCTATACAAGTTTTCAAGAAAAGTTTTTCAAAAAATTCTGTGGGGGTAAGAATGAGGGTGTGATCTTTAATATTATATTTAAAAGTTTGCGTCATTAAGAGGGGAATACCCATATGATAGGCTAGCTCTAAAAATATTCCTCGAAATGACGGAATAGTAGTAAATAGATTTTACCACTCCCTATGCTCACTACCCCTCTTTTTCTCTCGATTCTTTATCTGAAAGTTCGATGAGAGTAAGAAATTTTTGAATTAAAATTCAATTTTTGAGGCTTCAATCATCCCTACCCACAAAAAAGATTCTGCGGCCCTCTTCCATAAGAACTGAAGAGCTTTCTGCACTTGGTAGCATTCTTTTAACCAGAAATAAATCAAATCCAAAAAAATGAAACGTTAAAATAATTGTCTATATTAGCCGTTTTTGTGTATGAACTAAGTGCATCTTTGGGCACAAATGCGCCATCAGATAGCTCCCAAAATTGAGAAGCTAAATGTATGCTTCTTCAATAATTCTGTAGTGATTGCCCATCTCTATTGAATAGGAATTGACCATTCTAAGGCTGAAATTAGGGGTTGTTCTCAATTTTTCTAAAACAAAACAAATTTTTTTGACTGTAGCTTCTGATTGGAAATTTTAAACTTAAGAATTTTCTTATTATAATCACCATAAACAGCTGTTTCTTTTGATGTGATTTTTGTTATCAAAGCTCCTTTTTCTAGAATTCCGGCTGTTCTTACCACGAGTCGCTTCTTTCTTGAAGTTAGTTATCACGACCTAGAACTTACATCATCCACCAAACGTTACCGACTGTTTGATATAAAAGAAGAATAATTATACAGGAGACAGTATTTATATTTAAAAATAACCCAAAAGAGGAGATTAATCGTACGGAAGGTAAATTGTCCAGGTACTTTTGTTGATATCCGTTGAAATATCTCATTTTTCATTTTATACTTTTAAAAAACCTCTAGGAAACGTTAGATAACCTGAAAACTTGCCGAAAATTGGTTGGCAATTAATATTGTTATGAGGTAGATGTCATTTCAGCTACAAAGTTCTAAGTATTTTTGTTTTGCTCAAGTCGTATGCATTTTTACATTTTTCTCAGGAACGCTCCGAGATTTTCCCCAATACTGCACAAAGTGTGGGTTCAGTAGTAATGATTATGAAATATCAACGGCTCTAATAGAATAGCCATTTCTGACAAATTGACAAAAAGATGATTAAAACGTTAGTATGAGCTAAACTGATCATTTAATCTAACAAAATGTTCATGTATAAAAATATAAAAATTGAACAACCTAATGTAAATATATGTCCAAGTTATTCTTAGGTAGAAATCTAATTTTAACTAAAATTTCACTACAGAAACGAGAAAAATTAAAAACTTCATTTTGGTATTTTTAACTGCTATTGAGGACGAATGGTTGAATAAGAATATTTTCATAGACACCCGAGATGGTGTAAATAAAATCGATTTAAAACTCCCTTCCCGTGCTACGATCGTGGTTGGAAAAAGAGAAAATAACGCACTTTAGAAAAAATAGATGTAGGTATGTTTTAGACCCAAATAAGATAGGAATAAATGCAATGAATCCATTAGTTTAATTTACTTAGGCTGGAGTTTGCTGTAATCTTAATGTTACAAAATGCCTAATGAATTACTTTGGCTAGGTTCTAAAGAAACGAAAAAAGTAGGTATACCCACAAGAATTTATTTTTAAGAAACGAGATCCCTCAGAATAGGAATTGCAGGAACAAATCGCGGCAACAAGAGGTTTTGAGTGCCTTTGACATTTCACATGTTTGGGAATACCGGAATACTCTCTGTCGCTGCTCGAAAAAAGAACTTGTAGATAATGGACCTTTGGCCAACCGGGTTAGAATATGACATTGTCATGTCATATTCTAAATATCTAAGCATCTATTTTCCCAATTTACAGAGGAGCTGTAAACATACAAATTTTCCCCTAAATTGTACAGTCAAACAGCTTTTTTAAGTAATACGGGTCAGCGCAAACCCCATCTATTATTAAACAAATAACTGAAGTACAAATTTTAAGAGCCTGAATTTTCGTATACTAATAGCATTTACCTTGGTGCAGTCGAAAGTTATATGATGGTATTTCAAAAGTAAAACCTGTAAACCTTCAAACTCTTTAACGTGTAAATTGGAATTTGGTGTAAATTTCTCGGATTTGTAAACTTTAATCATCCCATCTTTATTTGAAAGCAAAACATGTGCTTTGCTGTCCTGTAACTGGTAATACTATGGTTCACTAAATAAAATAACTAATTTGGTAAAACAGAAAACCAAGTTTTATTTCTACATTCATAGTCCTCTAAACATGGATAAAAGAAGACATCCCCCATTTTAGCACCTGCTAACTATGCTACCTCAGGGAAATTTGTGAGCTATATCTATTGAATAAATTAGGTGACACTACCGTTCTCTGGTGGATAGAAAAGATCAATACCGATTTTTGTATGAATAGGATCTTCCCGTAATGACACGACCAAATTAAGTCTGGTGACCTTGAGGTAACAAACGACATGCACATCAAAACACGAAAAAGGCTAAATTTTTCTTATAGGAGTAACGAGAGAAATTGAAACTTAAAGGGAACAAAAATTATTGATTCTCGATGCAAGCAATATCTATATCTTCAAAACTAGCACTTATACTATATTAGTAATATTCCATGTACAATACTATACTATATGCATCCATATATATATATATATATATATATATATATATATATATATATATATATATATATATATATACTACTACTACTACTACTACTACTAATAACTCACTGCAGCACCAAGCCGCCTGAGGCCAACACAGCCACGCACGCTCCTCCTCCAACCTAATCTATTTAAAGCCTCCCTCTTTACACCCTCCCAGGAAGTTCTCATTTCCTTTAAATCTTTATTTATGACATCCTCCCAACCCAGACAAGGACGACCTGCTTTCCGTGTAGCCCTAGACGGTTGACCAAAAAGGACAATTTTCGGTAATCTGTCATCCTTCATCCGTAGAACGTGGCCTAGCCATCTCAACCTTTCTTTCATTATAGCCCCAGAAAGCGGGATTGAACCACACTTTTCGTACAACCTACTATTTGAAATACGGTCAGTCAGCCGGGTACCCAGAACAATCCGTAGGCAATTTCTCTGGAAAACATCTAGTAAATTTTCATCTGCTTTTCGGAGTGCCCATACTTCAGAGCCATATTTGACCACTATCATCACTGTAGCTTCCAATATTCTAATCTTGGTATGTAGACTTATCTTTCTATTCTTCCAAACTTTTTTTAGCTGTGAAAAAACACCCTGAGCTTTAGCTATTCTACTTTTAACATCTTCACTGCTCCCACCATCTTTACTAATAATACTACCAAGGTAACTGATGCTCCCAACCTGATCAATCTTTTCGTTACCTAATGTCACCTATTCATCTTCACTTATTCCTAGCCTTAGTGACCTAGTCTTCTTAACATTAATTTTCAAGCCTATTTTAGCACCCTGAACTCGTAAAACCTCTAAAAATTCATTCATTTTGCTCACACTTTCATCTAATATGCTTAAATCATCAGCATAATCTAAGTCCAGGAGCGTTCTTCCTCCCCATTTGATTCCATGGTCTCCAATTGCCTTTCCTGTGCTCTTTAAGACGAAGTCCATCAAAATGATCCATATAAAGGGGGATAGAACACAACCCTGCTTAACTCCTGATTTAATACAAAACCAGTTGCTAACCTCATTTCCTACCTTAACCGCAGCAGTATTATTCTCGTACATAGCGCAAATCGCTTTAATGTATTTTTCTGGTATACCATATAACGATAAGACCTTTGTTAACGCTGTTCTATCAACAGAATCGAAAGCTTGCTCATAATCGATAAAACTAAGGACCAAAGGTGTTTGACAACGAAGGGACTTCTCAATTATTAACCTAAGAGTGAAAACATGGTCGACACATCCTCTACCTTTTCTAAAACCGCATTGTTCTTCCCTTAAAACTTTGTCTACAGCATGTCTCAGTCTAAAAAGTATCATATTACTCAGTAATTTGCTACCTACAGAGACCAGACTAATGCCTCGATAATTACGACACTCACTCTTGTCACCTTTCTTATACAGTGGTTTAATTAAGGTTTTCCTAAAATCATTGGGTACTTCCCCTTTTTCAAAAATCATGTTCATAATCTTCAGTAGCTTATTCCTAACCTCAGGAAAAGATTCCTGAACCTTATTTTTTAATAAAATTCCTGAACCTTAATTTATATTTTAAAGTATATTTAATACGATATGTATATATATATATGTATATATATATATATATATATATATATATATATATATATATATATATATATATATATATATATATATATATATATATATATATATATATATATATATATATATATATATATATATATATATATATATATATATATATATACATGAACACATTTTTGTTACAGTCTCAGAGTTTTTTGTGTATCCCCCTCTCCTTAAACAAAAATCCCACCCCTATACTTGGACAAATAGCCGGGATATGTTCTTGACAATTAACCCTGTGAAAAACACTAGAATGCGATTTTCCTTGATTTTCTTGATGAGGTCGTAAACCTTTACTCTATAATACCTGGTCATGACAAATTGAGGGGGTATCTCAGAAATTACGTTCTCCAGCTTTTAAGCCCATACTTGCTAAAATTGATGTTTTGTGGCAAAAAACGGTTAAAAAAAGTTACTTTGTTGTGGAGTAATTTTCTTTGTTTGAGACCAAGGGATCTAGAAGTTAGTTTTTATTCATATGTATCCTTTACTTATTTTTTTCGGTCATTGGTTCAGTATGGATATCTCTGGTGACAAAAAGGAACAAACAATAAAAAATATCAGTGCTAACCATGCAAAAAAGAGTTTTCCTTGTTTTTTAAGATGGGGTACTGCAAACTTCAAAAATGGAATCTTCAATTGCATATTTTAGTTTTCTTCATGTTTGAAGGATTTTAGGCACCTTTTCGAAAATTTTCAAATGCTGTTTCCATAGTGTCAAATTGTAATCGTGTTAAATCTAAAATACTAGTTCTTAATGTAAATCCGTGTTTAATGAGAATTATTTTCTTCTGGAAAAGCTCTTTCGAAAATTCTCTTTACATTTCTGGTTATCATGAGCCACAGTTCACTCTTTACTAGGTCACTGCTTTTGCTAAAACCGTGATGGGATTGAACATAAGCCAAATTTATTTTTATTTTTTATAGAAAATTAAGAGCACAGTCAATCAAAGGGTTTGCCATTGTTAATTCCACAGTATTCTAAAATACATAAAAGATAGCTTATCAACTGAAATTATTTTGATTATATTTAAATTTTGATTGTTTTCTTGTCATTCTTAAAACGATCAATGAAACGCAATACACAGAACAAATTAAGAGCATGAGACACAATCAAGGCTATTCCTGCGTACATTTATATAGCAAGTAGACTAGCGTCCACTTGGAGACTGTTGACAAATTGCTATTGTTCCTTGATAACAGGTCCAAGATACCAAAATTTGACACTAATAAGATGCTCAAATTTGCCCCTTTCTGAAACATCATAGTTGCATTTCATGTTTTAAAATAGCTCAATTTTGAGTACGACGGAGATTTCAGTACGTTAATTTTTTTAAATTAAATGTATACCTCTGAAAAACGCGGACATATATTAACATTAGGTTGTTTATATTTTATCTTTTTGTAAATAAAACGTTTTGTAAGGATGAATGATCAGTTTAGTTCATTCTAACGTTTTATCTTTTTTTTTTGTCAATTTGTCAGAAATGGCTATCGTATTAGAGCCGTTGATATTTCAGATAATCATAATCACTGAACCAACATTTTGTGCAGTATTGGGGGAAATCTCGGAGCGTTCCTGAGAAAAATATAAAAATGCATACTACCTGAGCAAAACAAAATACTTAGAACATTGTAGCTAAAATGATATCTATCTCATAACAATATTAATTACCAAACAATTTTCAGCAACTTTTCAGGCTATCTAATGCTTCCTTGAGATTTTAAAAGTGTAAGATAAAAAATGAGGTATTTCAGTGGATATCAACAAAACTTTTAAAACTGGACAATTTACTTTCCGTATGATTTATCTCCTCTTTTGGGTTATTTTGAATAAAAACACTTTCCTGTATAATTATTCATCTTTTATATCAACAAGTCGGTAACACTCTGTTGTCGATGTGATTTCTAGGTCGTGGTAACTAACTATAAGAAGGAAGCGACTTGTGGCAATAAGAACCATAACTCCAGAAAAAGGTGCTTTGGTAACGAAAACTACATCAAAAGAATCGGCTCTTTACGGTGCTTATAATAAGAAAATTTGTAAGTTTGATATTTCCCATCAGAAGCTACAGTCAGAAAAAAATCTGTCTTATTTTAGAAAAAAGAGAACCCCCCCCCCTAATTTCGACCCTAAATGGTCAATTCCTTTTTCGTTGAAATGGCCAATCGCTATAGAAATATTCAAAAAGTATACATTTTGCTACTCTTTGATAACAGGTCCAAGATACACAAACTTGTCGATATAAAATATATAAATTTGCCCCCTTTCTGAAACATCATTTTGACATCTTTCAATAATTCAAATTTAAGTATGACGGAGATTTGCATTTTGTACATAAGCATATTTTTTTTTCCTGGAAGTTTTACTTGATTCCGTTTAATGGTATCGACAAAGCTTTTTTGTCCCCGTTCTACGTCTGGAAACACCACAAATCAGAGATATATCAGGAGAATATCGGCAATGACTGCCGGCAATCAATATTTTTTTCCATTTACTATGTATTGCCATTGTAGTCGTATAAACTATTTAAATCTGGTAGGGACTCTGAACAGAATACATATAAAATCTCTAAGAAATTTGAGTTATTTTGAATAGCTTTCATCCGCTTTTGAAGTGACCTAAGGAGTATACACGTGGAGGCTGATGTTTGTAAAGAACATCTTCTTTTTTCACAACAAAAAAGTAATTAATTCTTTCTGGATACTTCCTTATCAGACACTAGGAAAATGAGAAGGAAAAGGGAGACACAAGTGAAATATTTAAAGCCATAGAGGTAATAAACCCTTGAATGATAGCATCAATTTTTGAAATGTCTGGGCACTTTTATTCCCCTAAAACCAACAAAACAATTATATTGATAACCAGTTTGGTGAGAGTATGCACCACTAAATCATTACTATGTATTGAAAATGAACTGATGGATATTTTTCGTGCTTTTTTGTTCGGGTAGCCTACCTGAACTAACTTAAAGGTGTAACTAATTGGCACCTTTAAGCGAATTAGAAAAAATATCTTGGTTTCAATTTGATTTTTTTCTTTCTTTTTCTTCCTTCTGTGTTTTATCCCCTTCCCTAGACCTTATGACAATTTTCTTATGCATAAGGGTGTATTTTCTTTTTTTCTCTCCCTCATCTGTAGCAATTTTTCGAGGCTATATTAATAAATAAATAATCATGTGTTCATCCCTTATAGCGCAGACTATATAGCCTTTTATAGGCTATATTTATAAATAAATAATCGTGTGTTCATCTTTATAACGCAGACTATATAGCCTTTTAATGGTATTTGTCACTGTATTATTTTGTATTTTAATAATGTTGTCAAAATAAAGTCATCCTTATTGTTATTAAATTAAAAAAAAACAAGCTTTTTTTTAACTGCAAGTAAGGAGCGACATTAAAATTTAAAACGAACAGAAATTATTCCGTATATGAAAGAGGTTGTTCCCTCCTCAACGCCTCGCTCTTTACGCTAAAGTTTGAATCTTTTTCACAACTCTACTTTTTAAAACAATAAAAAACTCTAGCATAAAGAACGAGACGTTGAGGAGGGGACAACCTCTTTCATATACGGAACAATTTCTGTTTGTTTTAAGTTTTAATGTCGCTTCTTACTTGCAGTTAAAAAAAAACCTGTTTTTTTTAATTTAACTTCTGAACGCTTTTGCCTTTCGATTTCTGGTTACTTAAAAAGGAAACAAGAATTTTTTATTTTTTTACGAACGTTTTTGTTAGTAATAAATATACGTAACTTACGAATTAACTTACATAATGAACTTCCATATTTGTGTATTTTTTTTACGTATATGAGGAGGTTCGCCCCCTCGTCAATACCTCGCTCTTTATACTAGAGCTTGAATTTTGTCCCAATTCTTTAAGAATGACCCCTGAGTCACAAAGGCCGTAGAATAAATATTTGAAATTACTTAAAAAATACTTCAGCGTAAGGAGCAAGGTATTGTGGAGGAGACGGAATCCCTTATATACGTAATAATTTCTGTTCGTTTTAAGTTTTAATGCTGCTCATTACTTCCAGTTGAAAAAAAAAAAAAATATTCTCATTGTTTTTTTAGATAATGCTAGAAAATCCTGCGCCCCCTTCACGGAAGTTATCTTCCCTCATGATAAATTTCTCCATAGAACTATCCTCCCACGTAACCCCCGATACACCCGGGACCAACGCGAAAAATAGCCCTGAAAACGTCTGTAGACTTCATAATAACCATTACTGTATGTAAACAATGGTCAAAGTTTGCACCTTGCAGCCTTTCCCCCGGGTACTGTGGGGGATGGAGTCGTCCCCATAGATATAGTTGTTAGGTTTTCCACTCAGCTGAACAGAATGGCTATTTCGAAATTTTGAGCTGGTGACTTCGGAGAAAAAATGAGCGTGGGAGGGGGCCTAGGTGCCCTCTAATTTTTGGGTCACTTAAAAAGAGCACTAGAACTTTTAATTTGTGTTAGAAAGAGCCCTTTTGCGACATTCTAGAACCACTGGGTTGATACGATCACCCCTGGGGAAAAACAAAAACAAAACAAAAAAAAACAAATAAACACGCATCCGTGATCTGCCTTCTGGCAAAAAATACAAAATTCCACATTTTTGTAGATAGGAGCTTGAAACTTCTACAGTAGGGTTCTCTGATACACTGAATCTGATGGTGTGGTTTTTGTCAAGATTCTATGACTTTTAGGGGGTGTTTCCCCCTATTTTCTAAAATAAGGAAAATTTTCTCAGACTCGTAACTTTGGATGGATCATGCTAAACTCGATGAAACATATATATTTGAAATCATCATTAAAATGCAATTCTTTGATGTAACTATTGGTATCAAAATTTCATTTTTTTTTAGAGTTTCGGTTACTATTGAGCCGGGTCGCTCCTTACTATAATTAATTTTTTTTTAAAGTTTTTTAACTGAAAGTAAGGAGCTACATTAAAACTTAAAACGAGCAGAAATTACTTTGTATATGAAAGGGGCTGCTTCTTCATCAACGCCCCGCTCCTTACGCTAAAATTTGACTCGTTTCTCTCAACTCTACTTTTTAAAACACTAAAAAACATTAGCGTAAAGAGCGGGGCGTTGATGAGGAAGCAGCCCCTTTCTATAAGAAGTAATTTCTGTCATTTTAAGTTTTAATGCTGCTCCTCACTTTCAGTTAAAAAAAACTTGTTTTTTTTATTTAATCTCTGAACGTTTTTGAATTAATGCATGTTTTAATTTTGGCTCTCCGCAGAGGAATAATTAATACAAAATTTGCATTTTTTTTTGGCTAAATGGCTTTCTCATAGTTTTGATCAAATGATTTTGAAAGAAAGGAGGGGGGAGGAAGCCTAGTTGCCCTCCTATTTTTTGGTCACTTAAAAAGACAACTAGAACTTTTAATTTTTTTCGAATGTTTTTATTAGTAAAAGATATACGTAACTTATAAATTAGCTTACGTAACGAACTTTTGTATTCTCATCTTTTTATTACATATATGAGGGGAATCACCCCCTCGTCATCACCTCGCTCTTTACACTAAAGCTTAAATTTTGTCACAATTCATTAAGAATGACCCCTGAATCACAAAAGCCGTAGAATAAATAGTTGAAATTACTAAAAATACTTTAGCGTAAAGAGCGAAGTATTAGGATGCGTAATAAATTCTGTTCGTTTTAAGTTTTAATCCTGCTCTTTACTTCCAGTTGAAAAAAAACTTTTTCATATTTATTTTTCATTGTTTTTTTTTTAATAATGCTAGAAAATCCTGTACTCCCTTCATAGAAATTTTCTTCCCCGATGACAAATTCCTCGATGGAAAGTTTCCCCAACATATCCCCCTCTTCTCAACCCCTCCCCAAACCGAAAAATCCCCCTGAAAACGTCTGTACACTTCCCAATAACCATTACTATATGTAAGCACTGGTCAAAGTTTGTAACTTGTAGCCCCTCCCACGGGGACTGTGAGGGAGTAAGTGGTACTCAAAGACATAGTTGTAAGGTTTTTCGACTACGCTGAATAAAATGGCTATCTCAGAATTTTGATCCGTTGACTTTGGGAATATAATTAGCGTGGGAGGGGGCCTAGTTGCCGTCCAATTTTTTTTGTCACTTAAAAAGGGAACTAGAACTTTTCATTTCCGTTATAATGAGCCCTCCTCTCGCAACATTCTAGGACCACTGGTTCGATACGATCACCTCTCGAAAAAAAAACAACAAATAAACACGCATCCGTGATCTGCTTTCTAGCAAAAAATAAAAAATTCCACATTTTTGTAGATAGGAGCTTGGAACTCCTGCAATAGGGTTCTCTCATACGCTGAAGCTGATGGTGTGATTTTCGTTAAGATTCTATTACTTTTAGGTGGTATTTACACCTATTTTCTAAAATAAAGGTAGTTTTCACAGGCTCCTAACTTTTGATGGGTGAGACTAAACTTGATGAAACTTATATATTTTTAAAATAATGATTAAAATGCGATTCTTTTGATGTAGCTATTGGTATCAAAATTCTATTTTTTAGCGTTTTGGTTACTATTGAGCCGGGTCGCCCCTTACTACAGTTCGTTACCACGAACTGTTTGATTTTCGTCAATAATACCTTTTTAATGGAGAACTGTAAATAGTTTTATGACTTAAAAACATATTAAAGTCAACCAATGTCTTACATTTACTAAAAACAGGTCCATTTTAAAGTCCCTTTTAGTTTTTAGTTTGATCCCGTTTGTATACCTAAGCTTGAGAAGAATGGTCATGTCATAGATGCCTGTTTATTTGTTTTCATGTTTTCTTCAACCTGAAAAATTCTATTGAGCTCTTTATCCTAGAAATCCAGATCAGAGATTTCGTATCGTGTTCTAGGTCATATCGCTTTTCTTTTTGATCAGAATTGAGCAGAATCAAGCTGAGAATACATAAATGTCACCAAGTTGCTGCTTCTGCCACCCAAATTTTTATGTGGGTCCCAGATTTCACTATTTGAAGCCAAAAAGGATGACTTTGGAGCCAAAAGGTTCATAAGCAGGACACCAAGTAATATCAAAGTACTACCAAAGTGATTAAGATCAGAGATTAAGAATTCCAAGAAACTTTGTAATTGATGAACAAAATGATCTGTAGCCCACCCGTTTTATCAGTAGCCATGATTTTACTGCTTTCAATTCAGACTCTTATGCCTTCTTCCCATTCCTTATATATAGTGAGTCCAGCTCCAGCCAAGACTCCCTTTGACAAAAATCATACACATTTAAAGAATTACAAAAATGAAGCTAAGAATGCAGAAATTGGCACTGAGAGTTATAAGAAGTGTCATTGAAAATGCAAAAAATGAAGCCGAGATTGTACCTACTTGGAATTTTACCTCATAAAATCTAAATATTTTAATATCAATAATATATTTAACGTTGTTTGACAAATTGTTAATCCCACTCCCTAAGAGTATACTCCATTTTCGTGATCGTTACGCAGGTTTAATTTGGATAATCTATCATTCTATTCTGAGACCTCCTCCCCCCTAAAAAGTACCAAATAAAGAGGGATTGTAAAATATGATGGCCAAGCATTTCAGTGCTTGTTTTTGTAGTTTTGACCAATTGCATTGTCAGAATAACAACAATAAAAGTCTAGTTACAGGTTAAAAAAAACAAAAAAAACAATAAAAAAACAAGCGGTAGCGCTATCTAAATTTTAAAAAAATTTCAAATTGACTGTATTGTAATTTAAAATCAATATGAGCACCTACCTCTAAATGAGCACCAAGACAGATTTGGTGAATGTAAACAAGAAGGGAGTGTGAAAGCACAAAATGGCTGGCCCCGGCCCCCCGTAGCACTTCTTGGCTTAAAAAGGGCTATGAAACGAAAAGCACCACGGCCAGTTTGTACTAAAAAGTCTGGTGGCACATTTTTATCTTACCTTTTTACCAATTCATCGTCACCATTTGGATTACTTTCTATTTGTTCCGTTTTTCTCACCATGATTATTGGCTATATATTTAGGGGAATTAATGCAAAAAAACTGTATAAAAGTGGGGAGACAGGTTGCCCTCTTTCTTTCTGAGTCCAAAGAGTAATTTTCAAAATTGACAAATAGTTGTCAACAAATATAAATTATGTTCCCATGTGGGTAACTAAGAAAGGGGAGGTAGTACTCTCCTAGAAAACTTCTCACCGGTCCAAAAATTTTAAAAGTGTATGTTTACATTAGTTTTGCGTGGTTTTCACGTCTATTTATATAAATTTCTTAAACCCTAGAAGAAGTCTAAGAATTAGTCTACACTATGATGAGAGTCAATTGTTCCTTGGGAGGTTAAATAAACGAATACACATGGAGTTTCCGTGGGATTCCCCTCCTAGGGGAGGGGAAGTAGCGTTCCCGTAGAAAATGTCTCTGCAGTATTTTAAAAAAAATCTTCAAACGTGTGGAAAAAATAAAGTTTTGTTAGAAGACAGTGAACATCAAAGAAGATGGTGGTAGATTTCTGTTCCAAGGGAGTTTTATTTCTGTTCAGGTTTGATTCAAAAGAAATGTCATAGTAGCATTTTGAGAAAGGGTTCCACTTTCGTTCCACTGTCACCAACATTCACAAATACACATTGAAACAACTAAACAATTGACATTCAATGCCAGTATTCAAAAAACCAACATTCACAAAAAAATTAATAATCACCTCTTAAAAATAAAATACAAGTTACTTTTAAAGTCTTTTTCTTAAAATGGAACCCACAGTTGAATGCCAGTGAATTAAACAGATCTTAAATTTTGAATTTTTTTTTTCATAAAAATAAAATTATCTTTATTCATAATTATCTTTAGGCGCTTAAGGTAGACCATAAATAATACTCTAAAACACCTTTCTTTTCGTTTTTATAGTGTCTTAATCACACAGGCTAGTTCCTCAGCATCGAAATTTGCAAACAGTGTCCCCAGTTTTAAATAATGTTAGTTTCTAGGGCACAGGAATATGAAAGCTACTGCGCCAACAAACTGAATCAAAAGAGGCCCGTCCTGGGTACTAAAAATATAACTAGAGTTTTACTGTTGTTAGGGGTTGGAGTAATAGTGGTAATCGCAATACTCCCTGAGCGTCGGTAAGAAAGGGAAACCAAATAACACCGCATTTTACAATGAGAATGCTTCTTTTATATTCAGCAGTAAAATTTTATGTTGCTAAGAAAAATAAAGTCTAGTTCCACCTGATTGGCTCTTCTGTGGGAAAATTTGAGCTAGTAAAAAGTACAAACAAGTTTGGCTCACAATATATTTCAAGCAATACCTGCATTTATATGTGGTTACAGAAAGAAATACAGAGAACATATCTTACCTCTCTGCATTGCCACCATGCATGGATGGTCAAATAAGAAATCCCTCACTGCATTACACTCAGGCTCCAAGTGAGGCTCTTTGCAAAGACAAGTCGGTCGAAATAAAGGGTACGCTTTTAATGTTCTAAGGGCAGCTTGACATTTTGTAACGGTTAAGGTAGCACAAGCGACTGAAAGATAATGTTCTTCTTCAAATAATTATAATACAGGGGTAGGTGTATAACTGTTATTATAGAATGACTCATCAAATTGGGTCAAGTGCAAGGCCACTAAGGGTCATTGCTTTCACGCCTGATGAGCTAAGAGTAATGAGTCATAGGAAATAATTCACTCTAGTTTTGTATTTGGAAACCCAGGAGGTAACCTTTCAGAAGGATCTGAGATGAAAATAAAAACTTGATGGCCATGAAATGGCTTTTGCGATAAAAAGCAATTCAATAGGAATTTCAGGTTCCCACAATAAAGCCAAAATAAAGCATCAATGAAAGTCTACTTCATAATCAAATCAATCTAATCTACATAAACTGCATCTTAAAGAAATGTATTTGAAACAGAGAAACAACTTATTCTAGATTGACTGGAAATGAGTAACTGGACATCTCTCTCAAGGGAGTGATGTTCATATGTTAATAACAATAAATATGCGAAATTGTCTTTTGGGGAATTAAATAATAAAGAAAACCCAATAAGTTCAGAGACGAATCCATTTTTCATGATTCGGTTATAAGAAAAAACAGGTTTAAAGGTTTTACGGCTTTTTGAATAACAATAATTTGACGACAAACTTTCATTGAGCTCCAGAATATTGAGTTTTTATTTACTGAGAACTTTTAAATTCAAACTTTGTTTTTCTCCATTAATTTGAACCATTAGCTATGGCAATTTTCTCTGATAACAGAAAGCAGCATTACTTAATAAGTTATATCAAGTTGAATTAAAATTAACTTGGCGGACTATTATGAAGAAGTTGAGAGAAAGGAGAAAAAAACATTGAAAAATAAAGCCAAAACATATCGTAGTCTTACTGAGGGACACATCTGGCATAAACCTATTTCAGAATTGTATTAAAACGATGTCATTTCATTTGTTGATAGATAGTCAATTCCATTCAAGATGGGGTTTTCCTTAATTCTTACTGATGTTTCCTTACTTGGAGCGATGGGTCTCTTTCTACAATGCTGTCACTTAGATATCTCACCTCAGCTCCTCATGGATATATGCCCAATTCTAAAGAAAATGTGAAAGAATTATTTTGCCAAAATCTAGTAAATCAAAGCGGGAGGTGTACTGTTCATTTTGTTTAGCTAAATATTTGAAGCAACTTAGAATAAGACATTTATTATCATATTTTTTAGCCTTTACAGGTGATGGGAACTTAAATTTCTTAGACGGAGAATTCCTCAAAAATGAAGACAGGTCCTTTTTATTTCTCTCCAACATATCCTGTAGAACACACAAGTATCTTTGCATTGGTACACCTTTTAATTACTCAAAAGCGCCTTAATTCGTATAATCTGTTTTTTTTTCCAAAGGCTAGAGGCAAATGTTTTACTTAAGAATGTAAAATTACTCTAATGATATAACTCATTTTAAAGTAAAACTACGATATTTTTGATAAGAACTTGAGATTACCTTCAACACATATTTCATCGAGAAAATATCTATGAGAATTTTTGCGGTTTGATTTTAAGCCACTCTTTACACATTTTGAAATTGTGCATATGAAATGAACATATGGTGGCATAAAGCAGGGCATAGAGCGAAGTAGTCACACATACAGTCGTTTCGAAGGTCCTTGCTGAACACCATATGGCTCGAATAATGTTTCCTTTGATTTTTAAGGTGGTCTAGGCTGCAGAAGCATCTTGGAGAAGAAAAGAAATAAGGTGAAACGTGGGCAAAAATAACTTACATAAACACTGATTTTTCTTTGGCAGACTTTAACTCGGCTGCAATTGTATGCCATACAGTTGCGTCAAATGGGATGTTAGACGTCTTATATTTACCTTATTTGGGATATATTTCCTATAACTACAGGAAATTTTTCTTCTTGAGTATTACTAAAATTCTTCTATCTAGCTGAAAAAGAGGAGGGTTGCTTTAGTCTCTCTTTGATGTCATGACGTCACCAGAGGCTTGTTACAGCCACCCTGGGAAAAATACGATGCTCTTTACACTGGGTGCCTTTATAAATGGGGAAAACAAATTACGCTTAATTTTTTTTTTCTGTTGATAAAAACTCCCCGACATGGAGTTGAAATATTCGTTTTTTTATGATTTGAAATTTGTTGTTTTTGTTGAAGATTGTTGGCTTAACCTAAATTGTTCTTCTTGAGTATAATTCAGATTCTTATATCTCAATATAGAGAGAAAAACTTGCTCTTTCGTTCCTCGTGGTTTTCTGTGCATAGTCGTATTATCGTACTCAACACGAGATAATATCCTATTATTTTGTACATTATAATATGCAAGCAGGTAAATGCAAACCGAGAATCTAACAAGATTGGATTCAACCAATGGTGGAAATAGGGCAAAAAACTGGGTTTGCTAGCTTCCGGCACCCTAAGAAACTTTTTTCTGGTAACATAGAAGAAGAGGTATGAGGAAATTGCCAAAAGACAAACTTTCTGCAATGTATTATATACTATTACGTCTAAGATTCTATACAGCATGAAAGTTTTTGGAATTAAATGAGTTACTGTTGCAAAACGAAGATAACATGTGGTTTAAAAATCATGCTGTAAATGCTCAGCCTTAGAAAAATAAAATCGAGATGACTTCAAGCAGTAATTGATCGACGTTTACGGCAAATAAGAACTGAGAGCAAGTTATTAATGAATCAATGTCAGGGCAAAGCCGGGGCATGAAAAATTGAACCCAAAATGTTAAAATATATTACTTTGCCTGTAATCTTCACATCAAAAAAATCACTGTTCTCTGCAGTTCAACAGCGACAATCAAGAATTTTTTTAATCACAACAATAATGGAAATCTGCTTCAGGCATTGGTACGACTTAAACTCTGCGTTTTCCTGCTCACTACACAGGCATTCAGCTACTGAAGCTTAGCAATATAACACGAAATCGCAGATATATAGACAGCTTCACCCATCCCATTATATCCAGTTCTGAAGTACCACCAAAAGACTTCCAATGAACAATATTCCTTCATATTTAGTTTGGCCGTCTATTTTAAATCCAAATAAATCTAATGAAAAAAAAATTATCAACGAAAAATTAGGCTAGAAATCAATAACAGCCAAATGAGTTCATGGGTATAAAATTGTGCTATCGCTGGAATGCAGGAAATGTTCCTTTTTGTGCAGAGAAGCGAATCAACAAACCTTTTCAAGGGTCACATATTTAGTAATTCCAAATGTGACAAAACAAAAAGAATTTAATCTTGCCGTGTACAGCAGAACTAAAACAACACCTGGGTCGGAAATTTTACTTTAAATTAAATATACTTATCGTCTACATGCTTTTGACTACAAGAATATCGTAACTATCGAGACAGTTCGAGAAAGGTTATTGAGAACGGGAAGTAAAGCATAGATAAAAACTTGTTCCATATGTAACTATCAAAGGTTATGCCAATTTCTAATTAGATACTCCACTCTTTACTCACCCCTGCACCCACACACCATATGTAGGTGCTAATAATTTAGAGTGAAAGAACTATCTATATGCTAAATGGACACTCTTCCCATAGCTGATCTATAAAGGTCGTTCTACTGACAGCTCTTCAAAAGCCAAACTGAAAGCCCCACCAACCGACTCTTCTAAATAATCTCTACAAAGTTTAGATCACTGCTAATGTTACCTTCAAACAAATTTAATAATAGGGGTTATCCATAAGCACAGACTAGCTTATTAATTTATGTCCACTTTCACTGTTAACTTTCTCATATTGTCTAAGCCAAGATGATTATATTTAGTGGTAACAACTTTATGCCAATATTGCATCTCTTAGAATGGGCAACAGAATATGTTGCCCATTCTGCGAGATGTATATTATACATCTATAGAAGGCAATAACATTGAAAGGGAAAAACATATATAGCCACTGAGGTGATGTTAAGACGTTGTACGTCTCACTCTATGACACAGCATGCTCAATCAGGGATCCATTTTTATGATGGGAAAAAAATTATTGAAAAAAATATATGCTCAAAGCTGCTCAAAGGTTTTAAGAAAAGCAACCATTTTGACGGTTTAGCAGCAAAACGAACCCGTGTCTTTTTTTAAAGTATTTGTTGCAAAAAACAAAGCTTTTGTAAGGGATATGTCGATGGAGGATAAAGGCCATGGCGTCAGAGTCGAAAGAGTTGAACCTAGTACTAATTTACTGCCAGAGGAGTTAAAGCTGTTTGGAACTAAGAATTTCAGCTCATGAGTGTAACTTATCAAGGTTACACGCTCCAATAGAATTAAAGCCTGCCATCTAAGATTTCTAAGATGATAATGTCACGCTAAATAATGATTGTCTTGATCATGGCTAAACTTCAAAAACAATGTTTTTAAGTCTCCTGGAATTCACAGATTGAGAGATGGACATTTCAATGTGATACAGTTGATCTAGTCTGAATTTTGAATGCTGGTTAGTTACTGGATCATCAGTTATTAACACTCGCATACTAATGTTTGAATGATCTTATGTCAGTCTCCTTCATAGAAACTTTTCCTCATAATTTTTATCATCATCATTACATTACTAGGAATACGAATAAGATAGTATATGAGAAAGCAAATACGGTCAAGTCGAACCATTTTGTCTAAATCACAGGTCAAAAGTTCCTCCTTAGTCGATATGGAAGGTGAGAGCGGACTGCTAGTGAATATCAGGGCTTAGTTTTTTTATCTTGCTTTTCTTATTATTATTATTAAATTTTGTCTTTATTTTTATCTTTTTGTGAAATTACTAATCAACTGAGTCACCGCGTCCAGGTCATTTGACCATTTGGTAGCAATTAAGTGTATTTAACTCATTTGTGGTTGGGAATTGCAGAAAACAGAGGAATTAATGTCTCTTAAAGAATGCGTTCCTTTTGAAACAAGTGTTTTAGTGACAAGTCTGCAAGTGTAACTTACACAAAGTGGAGAATATACTTTTATCAACTGGTTCATTATTTTAAGGCCTATCCATTTACCGGGGCAGAATTATCCATTACTTGGGATTCTTCTTGAGTAAGATCTAGACTGTGTAGTAAAAATTTTGGAAAATAGCCCTTTTTGCAACAGTTCTAACTAATATTCAACGTATTTTCAGTATAAAAAAATATATAAACCAAATTTAGAAATGTAACTCGGAGTTAAGCAGGGTTGTGTTCTATCCCCCTTTATATGGATCATTTTGATGGACTTCGTCTTAAGCAGCATAGGAAAGGCAATTGGAGACCATGGAATCAAATGGGGAGGAAAAATACTCCTGGACTTAGATTATGCTGATGATTTAAGCCTATTAGATGAAAGTGTGAGCAAAATGAATGAATTTTTAGTGGTTTTGCGAGGTCAGGGTGCTAGAATAGGCTTTAAAATTAATGTTAAGAAAGCTAAGTCACTAAGGGTAGGAATAAGTGAAGATGAAAAGGTGACGCTGGGTAACGAAAAGATTGATCAGGTTGGAAGCTTCACTTACCTTGGTAGTATTATTAGTAAAGATGGTGGGAGCAGTGAAGATGTTAAAAGTAGAATAGCTAAGGCTCAGGGTGTTTTTTCACAGTTAAAAAAAGTTTGGAAGAATAGAAAGACAAGTCTGCAAACCAAAATTAGAATATTGGAAGCTACGGTGATAACAGTGGTCAAATATGGTTCTGAAGCATAGGTGCTCCGAAAAGCAGACGAAAATTTACTAGATGTTTTCCTGAGAAATTGCCTATGGATCGTTCTGGGTACCCGGCTTACTGACCGTATTTCAAACAGTATGTTGCACAAAAAATGTGGTTCAATCTCACTTTCTAGGGCTATAATGAAAGAAAGGTTGAGATGGCTAGGCCGCGTTCTGCGGATGAAGGATGACAGATTGGCAAAGATTGTCCTTTTCGGCCAACCGTCTGGGGCTACACGGAAAGCACATCGTCCTCGTCTGGGTTGAGAGGATGTCATAAATAAAGATTTAAAGGAAATGGGAACTACTTGGGAGGGTGTAAGAGGGAGACCTTGAATAGATTAGGTTTGAGGAGGAGCGTGCGTAGCTGTGTTGGCCTCAGGCGGCTTGGTGCTAAAATGAGTTATTAGCAGTAGTTAGTAGTAGTAGTAGATGAACAGAGCTACTATGGAATCTATGCAGCTACTTGATGGATAGAGCTACTCTCTATTGAATGTAAGTTTTTATTTAACTTATTTATTTAATATCAATTATTAAAGGACAACTTAACCTAACCACGTACCTTCCAAACACCTGGGCATGATACGGGGGA
This sequence comes from Artemia franciscana, assembly GCF_032884065.1. Taxonomy (NCBI): domain Eukaryota; kingdom Metazoa; phylum Arthropoda; class Branchiopoda; order Anostraca; family Artemiidae; genus Artemia; species Artemia franciscana. The sequence goes on along the minus strand of NC_088879.1, from coordinate 37,815,704 downwards.
GGGATAATAAAAAAAAATCCACAAAATTGTACGTAGAAAATTCTTGTATTTCAATGACACATTAGAATCCTAGGAGAGCAGAAAAATAAGACTACAAAGGAGGGTAAAATTTGCACAGGGAGGGTAAAATTTTAATCTGTCTCTTAAATTAGTATTATATCTGTTTCTAGTCCGAATAGCATTTTTTTTTAATGCTAATATTTATATTTATAATGGGCTATAAAATAATTAAATAAGTAACTTATTAAAGTATTCCACTTTCAGCTACGTATAATTTTTTTTTTAAATATGAAACTTTTTACGATTAAGAACGACAAATAAAGAGTGACTTTAGTCATTAGTCAGAAAAATTTAAAACAAATTCTCATATTAAAAGACAAAAAAATATTTTTTTTTTTTTTTTAAGGATCAAATGTATCCCCTAAATGGGTTATATTCTTAATAAAATTACGCAAAATTTTTTTAATAAATCTGACTTCCTGAAAGCGGAGGTGTCATCCCTCTACGAGCAGAAACACAGAATTTCAGGTTCTTTTGTGAAAAATATTGTTGACTGTATCATTTTTCTTCTTGTACTGATTTTATCAACTCAATGGGCGTTTGATTTTTGGATGAAGAGAGAGATTTAATTAGATTTTAACAGATTTTTGTATGAAGAGATTAAGCAGTAGCACTTTTTATGTACAACAAAACACCAAACATGGAAGGAAGACTACCGAACAAGCTTCCAAGATTGCCAATCTATTACTGCTACTGGTACTAATGCTACTACCACTATTAACAATACTAGTAATACTACTACCAGAAATTAACTCACCACTTCACCTGAGGCCAACTGTAGGCACTCCACCTCAATCCTCAGTATAAATATAATCAAAGCCTTGTTCTATTTCCCCTCCCAAGAAGTCCTAACCTCATGTAAATCCTGACTTATATCATTTTTCCAGCCCATTCAAGGACGACCTTTTTTTCCTTTGTCTCTAGATGGATAGCCAACAAGGACAATCTTTGGCAATATGTCTTCCTCCATCTGCAGATCGTGTCCTAGCCATTTCAATCTTTCTCTCATTATAGTTTTAGAAAGTAGGATGGAAGCACATGTTTCGTAAAGCTTGTTGCTTCAAATAAAATTAGTCAAACTGGAAATTAAAGCCACCTGAAGACAATTAAATAAAAAAAAAAGGGTTTTCAACCGAAAATAATGAGTGACATTAAAAGTTAGAACGAATAGAAATTATTCCGTATATGAAAGGGGCTGTCCCCTCCTCAACGCTCCCCTCTTTACGCTAAAGTTTTTATTGTTTTAAAAAGCACAGGTGTGAGAAAGAGTCAAACTATTGTAGACAATGGACAAAGTTCACAACTTGCAGCTCATCCCCCAGGGACTGTGGGGGATTAAGTCATCCTCAAAGACATAATTACTAGATTTACCAACTATACTGAAGAACTTTAAGGCCACTAGAACCTTTAATTTCTGTTCGAATGAGCCCTCTCGTGATATTCTAGAATCACTGGGTCGATTGGATCACCCCTAGGAAGAAAGAAAAAACAAATAGAGACGCATCCGTGATTTTTCTTCTGGCAAAAAAATAAAAAATTCCACATTTTTGCAGATAATATATTTGAAATCAGCATAACAATTCTATTTTTTTTATTATCTATTGGCATCAAAATTTAAGTTTTAGAGTTTCGGTTACTATTGAGCCGGTTCGCTTCTTATTTACACTTTGTTACCACGAACTGTTTGATTCCTCTGGAAAACATCTGACAAATCCTCTTCTGTTTTCAGAACCACCCACGTTTCAAAATCATACCTGATCACTGTCTTCAACGTACTTTTAACATCTTTACTGCATCCACCATCCCTACTTATAATACAAGCCAGGGAAATGAAACCATCCACTTTATCAATTTTCTCATTACCCAACATTACTTCTTCTTCAGCTTTGTTTATTCTTCGTCTAAGCAAGTTAGTCTTCGTAGCATTAATTTTTGAACCTTATTATTGCACCCGGAACTCTCAAAACCTCCAAATGAATTTTATTTTGACAACTTTTATCTTAGATACTCAAATCATCTACATAATCCAAAGCTAGGATGAACCTCTGCATACAACCTCTTAAGTTTTGATGACACACAGCTCCAGGCTAACATACATCATAACCGAGCATATGTAAACATACTTGATCATTACATGTGAAAAGACGGATTATCAACTACAATAAATGGAAAGTATCCCACTAAGATCAATAAAATCATCACACTAAGACCAATAATAATAATAATAATAATAATTTATTTATAACCCACAAAGTACATTAAACTGTGGAGTAAACACACAAAAAAAGAAAAAACAAGACAAAAAACATAATAACATAAATAACATAGCAACATAACGACATACAACATAAATAAATTACCTCCAATCAAAAAATGGCCAAAGAGGGTCAAAAACACCGACCATTTGCCGAGTTTTAAAACATACATCTTTAGATAAATGTTTCAGTCGCGAGGGCGCATCAACGATGTCAAATTTAGAGACGACTGTATGATTCCGATACCACTGAGGCAGACGCAGCAAATACTTGCAATACTTAAAATATCCTGAGCGTATTTTCTTTGTATCCTTCTTACGAAGGAGGAAAGCAAAACCAGAAAGATAAAAAACAGCAGGGGCACAAAAACTAGAATAAAGACGGCATAGTCCATTTCGGTTATACCGACCACGATTTGGTGAAATTTTCGCGTATCCAACCCGCATACTTTTCAGCACGCTGGACGTAATAGCGGAGCAAGTAGACGAAAGTGACGTGTAAAAAGAGAGACCCAACCATTTAATACTTGCTGAATATGGTATAGTTGAAGAACCCAAGCAAAGAGGTGATGCTGGTGGAGGACTCCAAAAACACAAAAATTCACATTTGGAGGCATTAACTGAAAGGCCTACTGTGGATAGTGCGGCTGAAAGCCGGTAGAAGTTGGTAATTAGACTATTTTTTGTCTGGCTAAGAAGCAGAACATCATCAGCATATGCAACGTGACTAATGCCTAAATTATCATTGTAAAAAATTGACGGTTGAAGACGTTGGAGACACTAAGCTAAAACACATTTAAAAATGCTCGGGGATAATACGGCACCTTGCCTAACGCCTTTTTTAACAGGAATATACTCCCCTACCGCACCATTCCACTTTACCCTAACTGAAGAATTAGCATACCAATACTTAAGCACGGAAACAATAGAAAGGTTAACACCCGAGGCTGCTAGAGAAAACAAAGCATTTGAATGAATTACATTATCAAAAGCACTAGATATGTCAACAGTCAAACAATACAGGGGACTTTTTTGAGCAACAGCTTGTTTCATTAGCCGACCCACAATATGGTGAGCTTGAAAACAGCCCATACCTTTTCTAAAACCAAGCTGGACGGGTGTAAAATTGCACTTGGAGTTAATGGCCGGTAGCAATACATATTCAAATAGCTTACTAACAAAACAAGACACAGTGATAGGACGATAATTAGAGCAAGCACTGGGGCCCTTACCCCTCTTGACTATGGGAGATATACAACCGAACAAAAAACTATCTGGCACAACGGACTGTGCCAAACACATCTGAAACAATAATTGCAAATGCTTCAGCAGTTCAGGACAATCATAAGCAAAAAACTTGAAGCAAAGACCATCACTATCGAGAGACTCAGACTTATTCACTTGCATAAAAGCTCGGAGTATAACACCGGATTCCACCGACAACACTTGAGATTGGTTGATACGAATTGGGAGGATTGAGTTTACAAGCTTTGTAAAATGATTTTGGAGATTAATATTAAACGAAAGCAAAATATTTTTATAATGAGAAACGAAGTCACATAGCCGAAGAGACGAATTAATTGGAGGTGAACACATAACACTGTTTATAACACGATCCCAGGATTTCTTGTCACAAGGACCATCCCAGGCATTCAGTCTCGCTCTACGCAGGGAATATTTGTACTCTCGTTTGGTTTTCTGTTTTATTTGATGTACTGAACCAGAAGAAGGACGATTACAGGCTATCCACATACGGAGCCAGAACTTAGCTTTTTGTTTAGCTATCTTCACTTTAGGATCAACTTTCCAAAAGGGATTGCGAGTACCCGTTCGCACGCACTCGGAGGGTACAGCTGTTTTAGCGGCAGACTTTAGACAGAACACTATTTGCTGATAATACGAGTTGATATCTATCCGCGTTGAGGTTGTAGATACAGATGTTTGCAATAAGTGGAAAGGCACTTCAATAGATGATAATAACTGGGACAATGTCAATACATAAAGTGGAACATTGGTATTTTCCCAATTTAACTTTGAGAACCACTTGGGAGAGTTACGTTGCACAGAGGTCGCCATGGAGCAAGATAGTTGGCACGTGATTGGTAAATGATCGTCGTCGATTTTAGAGTCTTCCACATGAACTATTGATGAAAGTAGAGTTGAATCTGACACAATTACATGATCAAGGTTGGAAGTAAGACCGCCACGATTGTGAATATAAGTAAATAGAAGATCTTTATCAGCAAGATGGAATCCTCCAGGTAGTGAATCGAGAAAGATTTCAGATCAGTCGGAATTAGATAATAAGTCAGTGTTCATGTCACCGGCGAGAACCCATTTGGTATTTTGTTTTGAAAGGTCGCTATGTAGTGTTCGTAGGTGATTACATGCTTGTGAAAAACTAGACAATGACTGCACAGTCTTTTTATTACAGGGGAAATAAATGTTTATAAATGCGGTATCACCACATTTTATCGCTAAGATGTTAGCGTCGCTTTGCAATAATATCGGCTGAGTCTTGTGTCTGAAATAGATGGCCAGATCGCCTGATCGTCTTCCACGGGTTTTTTGGGCGGCTCTCAAGAAGGTATAATGGGTCCGAGAACGCTTTAGGCTATCAACATTCACTTTAGAGAGAAGGTGCTCCTGTAGAAACACAATATCATTTTCAAGTAGCTCACTTATCAGTAGATCCTTGTCTTTTGTACCATTAATATTAAGGGAAACAAAGCTAAACGGAGTTTGAGCAATCATTTATTAGCATTGTTGAGAGCCGATCGGAGAACTTTGCATTTCAGGCTAAAACTTACGTGTTCCATAGTGCAATTAGCACATTTTGGTGAGGCTTGGCAAGGGTTTTCCTTGGAATTCACATGAGGGCCAGAACATCTGGAACACTTGGGATGTGCTGGTGAGCTGGGACAAGCTCCAATCAGGTGATCAGTACTTTGACAGCGAAAGCATCGATGCGGAATGGATTGAAAGGGCTTAGCGCGAAAAATTTCATATCCAATACGGATTCCCGACTCCAGAACCGCATTCAGAGCGGTTTTGTCGACGAACTCGAGGCGAAAAGTACGAGAGTCGGTGATTTGACTAGCACTAATAAGTCCTTCCACTGAGGCCTCCAAATCAGCTCTTGAATAATTATGGGGTATATCCCGGACCACAGCTAAAGGCTTTTTATCAATCACTCTGGCTCCAACGTTAGGGATGGAGCTAGTAACAGCTTCAGCAAGCGAGTCGGCTGAGCGCTTATCGCGTACCATCACAACCCAGCTTTTGCTATGTGGCTTAGATTTTAGACTTATGATTCCGTCGTGACCATCCAACGTTTCGAGCTTCTTCATGCGAAGGATAGGGTCGCTGAGCTCCGGGGGTGGGTTTCTTAAAACGACAGCGTAGGATGGTTTTTTCGTATTTTGAGTAGGGGCTACAAGCTTAGACTGTCCCTCTGTAACCTTGGACGCAATATCACGCAGCTGTTCAAGGCAAGAATTCACTTTGGCACTGAGGGTACTGAAGGCATCGACAGGGATCATTGGCACTTCGCTGGGACATTTGATAACAAAGTCCAGAAGCTTTATATTCTGGGAATCGCACTTTACAAGCGAAGAAATAATGTCCGAAGCATAGTTTAATGCAGCATTGGCTCCTACGCGCTTAGATGGGACTTCATTCGGAAAAAGATTTAAAAAAAGCAATTTACGGGTCTCACCAAGAGAAGAAGACTCAAAGAAATCGGCCAAGTACTCTTTTATTGTATTGGGCGAAACTCCTTTTGCAAGATTTTTCTGTACAAAGCACAGGATAGGATTGTAGAAAAGTTCATTTTCGCACCAATTGCCAATTCCCATTTTCTCTAGATTGAAGGTTCACTTACGAGAGAAGTAAGGGAAGCGCTGGAGGCTGCCTACCTTGTCCCCGCAATTTAAGGGACAAGCCCGGCGGGTACCACGGCTCGCCTTATCTTAAGCATTCCTATGCTTTTGAAACACTAACAAAGAACCCATTTTTGATCTTTAAAACTTATCAGCTCCCTTGCCCCCCAGAATTTTCTGGGATTCAATATTTTCCAAGGATGCTTGTGTCAAAACAGTGGTCATAGAAAACCAATAAAATATTCAATCAAATAATTTTCAATCCTTGCTCTCTATTTTAAGTATTAAAAAGACCTTAAATTAATAAATAGTTCTCTTTCTCATAGATCTAAACTTTTTGGTCTAAGCTACACCAAAATATCCCAAATCTAAAAACAATGGGATGGCCATTCAATTTAAGTTATCGACTAAACTTATAAGGGCCAAACCATTCCCAAGGACATACCCTCAAGTGAAAGAGTGATTCGTTCGCATACAATAATGAGCACCTTCTGATTTATTTTTCGTATAAACAAAATAATCTAAAGAAGGCAGTTGTTTCAAAAGAAAATAAACGAAATTAAATAAAACTAATATAAATAGCCGAAAACAACATAAAAAACACAAAATGAATATTTGATTTGAAACTTAAAACAGAGAGAAATTACCCTCGATAGGAGAAGACTGCCGCTACTCTTGAAACTAAATTTTAACTTGGACTTTACTGAAAGCCGACTAGAAGGAAATAAATAAAACTGTTTGCTACTCTTAAGTATTTAATTTACCAATTACTTTTCATTTAGTTGAATGTTTTAGTGTGTAAAACAGATACACACATGAATAGATTCATGAGTGTATGAAGTTACAGCTAGAGTGCACTCAAGTTTTTTTGTAATAAAAAGATAAATTTTAAAATTTAGCTCAATAAAACGGTTTATTGAGAAAGATTGCAGTCTTCTTATATTTAGGGTAACCTCTTTTCGCTTCTAACTAACGATTCTGTTTATATTGTATTTAAGAAAGAGGTTTTTTTAATCTGTGTTCCAAGAAAGAGCAACGACGTCCCAGGAAAGAATAGAAGATTAAGGACCATAAGGTTCTATGAAACAAATTCAGAAACTGAGTCAGGTCTGAATTTTGTCAATCGGTGATTAGCTATGCAAAGCTTCTCAAAAAAAGTCGAAATCCATTGGATTAGAGTCACGGCTCTTATGAAGCGTTTTTGAATGAATGAATTTATAAATTGCGTGTTCTTTACTTACTTTATCAAAAATAATTTAAAATGGAGAAAACTATTTAATATAACACTACCTTTTTACTGATTAAAGAGAAAAATAGTCGTCGGTCCTGCCAGCGGAAAAGCATAATGAAATTTCATTTCTACGGATGGAAAGATTCTGCGAAGAAGAAGTTTGTAAAATAAAAGAAAAAACACGAAAAATTAATGAATTATATTTGAAATAAGACAATTTGTTGGAAAAACTGCAAAATCTTATGATATTGGGGGCTTTCGGGCTCAAAGTCCCTTCCTCCCTTCTATAAGTCTTCGTGCTAGCAACCTCCTGCGATACTAATTTATAAATTTTTAGCAGTTTAAATACAGTCCCATCCCCCTGTTATATGTCTATCTGCTAGTGATTGGATCATTATGTAGTAGTTACTCATATTCCTTTTTTTGTAAAGGCCATTATCTTTTTAATTTCAGCTAAAAATTTCAGCCCTTGAAATGTGAAGAAATTCTCAATTTTGAAAGCTTGACGGATTTATTAACTAGTTTTCTTGCCTGAAGATTTTTTTCTAACTATCAGTTTAAATTTTCATAATTTCCCCGTTGTAAGGACCAACTTCTTAATCAACTTTAAAATAAAAACTCACCTAGCTCCTGGCCACAGACCTTTGGCAAAACTTCCAAAATGGCGGAACAAGCAGTATCTTCCTGGCATAGCTTGCGGGCGATTAGGCAATTAAGAATCCCTTTCCCTGGTTTGACAATGTCTGAAAAAAAGATCAAGAAAATTAAGAGAAGAATCAGAGTGGAAACAAATAGGATTGAAGATGCAAAAATGATCTCTTTGTTTTGTCTTTGTTTTATAATGTTACCACAGCGTTTAAGATGATAACTGTATTCTTCTCAAATGACTGGAGTCCGACACGGCCATCGGGCAAAACACCTTCAAATGTAGAGGTTTAAAGGACCTTTGTTATGATCTCCCATATTTTTACGTTATTCGCCTCTTTTTTCCCCTCCTGTTCCTTTCAACGACCCAATACATGTGTGGTATAATTTATCGATTTTATTATTCTTGTAGCTTTCTCTTGAATAATAATTTGGAAATATGAGTATTTCTTTTTCAAATATATAGTGACTTTTTTCATAGATTGTTGCTTTTTTGTGTTTCTGTTTTACATATATATTTTTTTTCTATTGAAAAGATTTCTGAATGTGAAATTGAAATACTTTGACTGAACCAGCTGAACCAGCTTTCCAGCTTTCCTTCGAATAATGTTTTACAAGAAAAATAACGCAGAAACGAGCATCCGTGATTCTTCTTTTGAAAAAAAAATACAAAATCCCCATTTTTTTTATATAAGAGCTTGAAACAATTACAGAGAGGTTTTTTAATATACTGAATTTAACAGTGTGATTTTAATTACAATCACTTGCCTCTCTGATTTTAAAAATAGTTGGTCATGTTTACCGACTGATTTCCGTCATAATATTATCAGATTACTTCATAAGATTACTTAATAACTGTTTTACTACATAAGATTACTTTATAAGAAAAACAACGCAGAAACAAGCATCCGTGATCTTTCTTTTGGGGGAAAAATATACACAATCCTCATTTTTGTAAAAAAAAACTTTAAACATCCAGAGTAAGGTATGTTGAATTAAAAAGTTTAAATTCCATTACGACCACTTGTCTTTCGGGGGTATTTTTCACATTTTTGGAAAATCAGGCAAATTTTCTCAATCTCATGGTGATGCGTATGTTACATAAAACTTACTGAACTTTATATATTTGTAATCGGCATAAAAAAACAATTCTTTTGCTGGTTTAATTGTTATTAATTTGAAAAAAAGCATTTTTATTTGGTTTTGGTTAAAATTAGGCCGAATTGCTGCCTACTTACTATCCGTTTTTACGCACTATTTGATTCCACACCATTATTCTACATTTTCTTTTAAATATAGAGAGAACCTTCATTATTCAATATTTTCTTCCTTCTTTTTATTTGTCTTAATTTCCCTTTGGCTGCTCAATTATTTGGGGAGAACTTTACATGGGAAATTTTCCACATGGGGAGTATTCCAGTGGGGGAATTTTCTAGGGTCAGTTTTCGATGGGGGTGGTGAGATTTTTGGGTGGGGCTTTTTCTGGAGGAATATACTGGACCCCATCCCGAATATGCTTATACTTCCGTTATATTATAGCACTTAGTTAGATGAACCAAGTGCAATTGATGATGATTGTAAGGATGCAAGATCGATGACGATCATTAATGACTTAGAGCACAATTGATAACAAAGCAATTTGGTGAGAAGATACTAAACAAAATAAAGAACTTCCAGCTTAAAATTTCCGTACAATACTAATGGCTAGCTACCAGTGCCATAGGGCACCCAAACGGCCATGGATTAAAAGGAGCTAATTAAGCTTTGCATTAATATAGCTCAAAAAATGGATTTACTTTTGATCATTAATAAAAGGTAGGCTCAAATTTCAACACTCTTTTGGACCGAGAACTATATACAACTTTCACGCATCCCCTCTTGTTTTGTCTATGGGGATATTTACCCCATTCAAATAAGCATAACTTATAACTTTATGTTCGATGTGTAATCTCACGCTACATTTTGTCTATCACACTAGAAGTACTAGGTATACCCAAGCTTTTCATAGAATAATATGAAAAAAACTTCGTTTTCTTAAAGAGTTAAAGAGGCTGCGTCCCAAAGTCGAACCTTAAAACGTACAGGAATTAGAAGAGGCAGTTGGGGGGCTGCCGCCCCCCAAACCCCCAGCTTTTAAAGACTCTTTTGTACAGGTTTTTTGTTTTTTTGCTAACCCCCCGCTCTTGGCTTCGGAAAGGCCCTCTTTTAATTAACAAAAAATTGAAATGAATGAATAATGGAATAACTTCGAAAAATGTTAAACACAAGAGGACAGGAGAACCATTGCGCCGAAACTAGTAATTAGTAACAATGAAGTCCCCCCACAAAAAAAAACCTGTACAAAAGAGTCTTTAAAAGCTGGGGGTTTGGGGGGGCGGCAGCCCCCCAACTGCCTCTTCTAATTCCTGTACGTTTTAAGGTTCGACTTTGGGACGCAGCCTCTTTAACTCTTTAAGAAAACGAGGTTTTTTTCATATTATTTCTGTGCGTTTTTCTACAATCCATGGTGGATGTAATTTAATAATTCCTGTACTCCTCGTACAGGAATTAGGAGAGGAACTTGGGTGGCTGCCGCCCCCCCCCCCCCCCGCTTTTAAATCATTGTATAAAATAGAAAAAAAATAGATAGAATGACCGAAATGTTTTTTCTGGAATGGAGCTGGATTTTTATGATGCTTGCAGTCATTCTCGCCGTGCCGAGCTGATTATTTTGATGTACTTGAATGTTGATATTCGTAACTTTTAAGAATTTCAAAAATTAACATGGGACTATTAGACTATTAGGACTATAAGAAGACTATTAGGAGAGGCAAACCCCCCGCTTTTAAAGACTCTTTTGTACAGGTTTAATTTTTTTTCATATTAATTCTGTACGTTTTTCTACAATCCATGGTGGATGTAATTTAATAATTCCTGTACTCCTCGTACAGGAGTACTCCTCGTACAGGAATTAGGAGAGGAACCCTCCCCCCGCTTTTAAATCATTGTATAAAATAGAAAAAAAAATAGATAGAATGACCGAAATGTTTCTTTTGCTCATAAGAAGCTAATATTCTGTTATCTCTCAAATGATAAGCTGTCCAGGTGTTATCAAATTTTTTTTGATGTTGTGAAAAAAAACCGCCCGTAAGGGACTTGAACCCTTGACCCGAGGATTAAAAGTCTCACGCTCTACCAACTGAGCTAATAACTTGCATGTGTGTAAATATAACTTCTCAATAACTTTTAAAAATTTCAAATTAACATGGGCTCTTATGGAGAGAAATCCGTTAATTAAATAGCTAATGCGTGGTTTCTGGAAAACAAGGAAGGAGTTATCGGATCGAGCTGAAATTTCGCGGATAAGCTCCTGGGCCGTAGGGGACCTTAACTTGTGAATTTCAGCCCGATAGGACAACGTTAAAAGGGGGGGTTGGAGGGTCGAAACTTTCGGGGGGTTAAGATTTTCCTACGAAACTTTCCAGGAAAATTACTCGGAGAATTCCACATCGAATGAGTCTTCGTACACCCAGATCCGATGTCGGATGTGACCTGTAGGCGTCTAGGAAAAAAAAGTAAATGAATTTTAAGTGGCTATGCGTGGTTTCTGGAAAACAGGAAAGGAGTTATCGGATCAAGCTTTCGCGGATAAGCTCCTGGGCCCTAGGGGACCTTAACTTGTGAATTTCAGCCCGATCGGACAACGTTAAAGGGGGGCTGGGGTTGACGGGTCGAAACTTTCGGCCAGATTTTTTCCATGAAGGAAAAGTTGGAGGGGGATGAAATTTTGCAGGTTTCTTAGTTGGAGCTCGGGCTACGAAATGCATCCCTGCCCATCCCTCTGCAACCACTGGAACCGAAGATCGCTTAACATTGTCGTGTGTCGCCTCTTTATAGAGGCACGAGTGTGCCTCCTTGATTTTATATTACGAAACTTTGTACTACTTTATGGAAAGTCAACATATTTGCAACAAAATGCAGTTTCTGGATGAACAGTTAATAATTTGAAATAGATTACTGACATTTACTGTGAAAGCCTCTCACATTTAATCACATCTCGAATCTCAATCTCTATTAAATATCTTAAAATTCTGAATAGTTTTCCTATGAATTATGATGACTGTGATGATTTTACGCAAAGAAAAGATGCTTTTATGGATTTTTACGTGAAATACTATATTAGCATAGCTTAACTGCCGATCATTCGTGATCGTGATATTATGTTGTTTTATTGTGTATTAATTGTTTATGTAAGTTTTTTTTCCTCGGCACACGGTTTCACCCCTCTGATTATTATAGATTAACTTTTTGTTTTTTGTTGTTTTTTTTATTTTTTTTCTCTCTTCTATTTTTTGTTCTTTCTTATCGGTAGCACACCCTCACAAGCGACGCTTTTTACGTGCTACCGATTGATTTTGTCTCAGATGTTTCTTTGGATAAGAAATTAATACTACTACTACTACATAGACAATTACGAGGTGTGAAATCTACCTAATTTTACAAATCGGTTACAGCAAGAAGCAACGGTAAGTTTATTTGTACTTACCACTACTACCAAAAATATGCGCCAGATCCTCTTCGAGCTCATTTTTATTTTCTTTTTTCTCTGGGATATATTCCTCCACTTCCGGTAAATGTTTAGGAAATGAAGCTGTTTGAGGATTAAAGTCAATCCACTCAGGGAATGTTTCCGGAACGTTGTTGTCAAATATAGGGAAAGTTTCTTGTGTTACCGGAGCTAATTTTTCTTTGCTAGGAATGGCAAAATTTGTTTCTTGCCAGTAATCACAACATTCTCTGTCAGGATATTCTGATCCCATTACATAATGATAAAATGATATGAGCCAAAATAATTCCATCGTACTAGTCATTAACTGGCAACATTCGCACTAAGAGTCAATTTTTTTTTTGCTCTTGGAAATAATACCTCTGTCCAAAATATGAATAATAATGAAAACCTTGTTAATAATTTTTTATAATTTGTTAGTAATTTATAATAAACAAAACAGAAGGGTTGTGTCAATATTTATGTATTTTATAGAAAGAATTATTCAGTAACAATCTACCTGCTTTAAGTTAATATGACATTAAAATACCAATAGACTCAAATCTGAAGCTACCGAAGTCTTTAAATAAAACTATTTTTCTGAAGTAAGAACACAAACAGCAACAGCAGCAAACAGGGGAAGCGTTATCAATATTTTCAGAGATGGATTTGTAGAAGGGCTGAACAGAACAATACTGATTATAAGGAACACTTGTACTATAAATATAGTCTAAAGAACATCGCGTTCAACTTTTATTGTTAAAAAAGGTAGGTTTTCACTGCTAAATTTATGTATTTCTGTATAAAGAAATGGAAACGTGAGTGTCTATGCTTCTCAATCAAACACAATTGAAATTCCCGGAATTTCCACACATAAAACAAGCTCAACACCAAATATTTTCCAAGGAAACTTTGTCCTACGCTAGTGGAGGAAGAACTGGAATTTTAGGTGTTTGAACTAGTACTGGAGAAATTCTTCAGATGAATTGTCGCGCAGGTCATTAGTGCAAAGGCGGGCGAGGTTAAAAAGATTATTCGAAGAAACTACCCAGTTAATAAATATATCAAAATTGAAATGTGGTGATCAAGTCAGTATTAATGTGGATATTAATAATGATGAAAAATGAAAGAAATGAATTTAATGAGAAACTTGATTGTGGATCATACCTCAAAAAAGAAAAAGTTTAGAGCTGCTAATTGACGAAACAGATGAGACAAAAGCTAAATTTTTCTTAATAGAAGGCAGCACACACGCACATCGACAGCTCACCAAAAGTTTACCATATGGAATGAGCCATCATCCTAGCAACTGTTAAAAATATTAGGAGGGTTGGTGAGAATGTTGGCATATAAAAAAAAACAACTTCTTTCAATACCTTTTAATGATTTCTTTTTCTATTTCTATTCAGTAGTTGAATAGCACTTGATAGCGTTATGGACTACTGTTTATTGAATGAGAAGCATATGTACAAGGTTTTTCAGGAAATTTATTACAATTTTGTCTACGTTTTAAAAGTTGTATTCAGTTGCGCTAGACTCAAAGATCAGGCAATAAATATTTCTTCTTATGCTCGATGACAATGGCATTAATGTAGGGTGGGGTGAGGGACAGAGAGAATTTCCCCTATCCATGATTTTCCCTCTCCATCATATTTGAAAATATAGCTTGTTTTGGTATTCTCACTGAAAAACAGTTTTTTTTCTATTTTTCATTTAAGAATTGAAAAAACTCCTGTTCAGATCCTGAAAAATCCCCTCCTCGCCTTCTACATGTCCATAAACTGATGCCATTGCTCAATGACCTTTCGCAGTTTTTCAAAAGTAACGTCATTATTCTTTTCCTTAAGAAGTTAGCTTCCATAGGTTAAAAACTGAAAAAAAATAGTTTTTGGTGTTGTCCGAAGTCAATATTTTTTACAAACATTGATCTACCTTAACTGTTTGATCACACAACTTCGGTCCATCAGGCCTACTACTCATTTCAGTCTGTTTAAGGTTAGCCGAATGTTGTTTCCAAATTTTACTGTGAAGTGCCACCATGTTCAGTTTTCCAATGATAGAATTAAGTTATTCTAATGAACATAAGCAGATCGAGAACAAGTCTGATGGTCTCTCTGAATAGTCTTTGGTCTGTTTTTAGTCTCTCTGATAAGTCTCCCAAAAAATTTTCAGTGTCTATTTGAATGCATGGAGTAACCGTGCGCAAGAAAAGAAAGCTGGTTCAGTTGTTGCTAATTAAAAATTAGTGAACCCGGTGACATAATGACCTCTAATTAAGGGAACCAATAGATCGGCAATGTTGGGGGCTTTATTATCTATTTCCTTCCCTTTCAAGTGTACCAGCAAATGTTATTGTCATTGATAGTTGTTAATAATTTTATTTGCCCTTTGGTGTGCTAACGTTATTTTTTGCTAATAAAAAAATACTAAGAAGATTTGAAGAAGTTTATGAGGCTACCAACCACCCTTACGAACTTATTGCAAGTCTTAAATGTGAGTCCTGAAACATTAGCGACGAAAGCTTACTTTGAAGCTTGTGAAAAGTTTTACGAGGTTTTCAGGCAAAAGAGGCAAAAGAGATTTTTTTTTTATCCTTTTATCAGCTCAAAATAAAAGATGGAAAATATAAGAAAATGAATTGGTTACCACAGGTAATGTACAATCAAGGCTATGCCTTGACGGCTGAGGTATTTGTCATACCTACGAACAGACTTCATAATACCCTTAGTGCAAAACGCCACTTCCAGTGATTTGACTTTAGTTGCAGCAGTTTTTTTAGCTCCTTGTCGGTTTGGAAGCAATACCCTCTGCTTTTTCAAAGCAGCTTTAAAAGAAGCTGTCGCTTCTTCAAATCAGGAAGAAGATGTACATTACTGAGCTCTAAATTAGGACTATGCGATGGGAGTTAAGAAATTACAAAAATAAGTTTACAAAATTCCTTAAGCAAGTCCAAAATTTCCAAAAAACGTTCAACAGCCGTTAAGATTAGAGAAACTATTTTTTGGACCAAAAGGGTGTATTACTTTTGAAGTTTATTCAGTCGGTAACTGCACTTAATGCATGGTTTTCATTGTGAAATTCCGCAATGCCCTCCGAAAGCTAAACATAATTGATGAAGAGGTATCCTGACTGCAGGAATTTTTCTCATCCATGACAGTACACATCCTAGTAGTACTCCTGTAGCTTAACTACCATTCCTTTTTAATTCAAATAAAAAAAAATGATTTTTTTCAACTGAAAGCAAAGATCAACGTTAAAACTTAAAACAATCAGAAATTTTTACGTTAATGAGGGGGGCATTTGCCCCTTCCGTAATACCTCACTCTTTACGCTCAAGTTTAATAATTGTTCCAATTATTTGTAAATGATTCCGTTTAATTGGAATAACAAGCTTTTTAAAAGTTCTAAAAAAACTTTAGAGCAAAGAGCGAAATATTGTGGAGGGACAAACCATCTAATATACGCAAAAATTTCTATTTGCTTTAAGTTTTAGTGTTGCTCCTTACTATCAGTTGAAAAAATTGTTTTTGATTTAATATCTGATCGTTTTTTAAATAAAAGGCAAGATCCAACTCCCCCCGGAGTAATTCCCTTCCTGACAAAATTTCTTCATTGGAAGGATCCTCCCATGTACCCCCCTCCCCTGCACCAGAAAAGTGAACCCAAAATCCCTGAAAAATGTTTGTATGCTTCCCAATAACCAATAATATATGTAAACAATGGACAAAGTTCACAGCTTGTAGCCCTTCCCCCGGGGACTGCGTGGGGAGGGTCAAGTCATTCTCAAGGACATAATCATTAGATCTTTTGACTATACTGAACAAAACAGCTATCTCAAAATTTTGATGGAGTGAAACTAGGGAAAAAGGGCTGGGGAGGGGGGCTAGCATGCCCTTCAATATTTTGTTCACTTATAAAGGGCGATAGAACTTTTGATTTTCGATCAAATGAGCATTCTTACGATGTTCTAGGATCAGTGGTTAAGTAGGATCACTCCTGGGGAAAATAAACTATAAAAATGCATAAATAAACACGCATCCGTGATCTTTTTTTTTTCAGCAAAAATACAAAATTTTATATTTTTGGATATAGGAGGTTTACGTCTACCATGGGGTTATCTGATATGCTGAATCTGATGGAGTGATTTCCATTATAATTGCTTCATGCTTTTGGGGTGTTTCCCTCCTTTTTTAAAATCAGGCATATTTTCTCAGGCTAGTATATAAGCAACAAAATGCTACCCTTTCGATGTATTTGTCGTTATTGAGGCACCGTTTCCTGGGGTATTGGTTGCTATTGAGCCGCATCACTCCCTACTCACAGATTTTTACCGCAAACTGTTCGATTAAGTTAAAAAAGATTATTCCCAAAAATAAGTTTTTTTAAAGTACAGAACTATATTTTAAAAAAATAAAACAAGCAGAAATGAAGGCATATTATACATTAAAAAGAAAATGAAGGGAAACTGAAGTCAATGAAAAAATGATACTTAAACGAAAAAAAAGAATAATGACACGAAAGATCAAGATAGCAAATACCGCTATATTAATTATAAAACAAAAAAATAAAAACGAACAATCAAAGTAAACTTTAAAAAAGGAACAGCAATTATCAAAATAGATGTACCACCCCTACGCAGTGTATAATTTCATTTGTCTTAACATCAACAGCAACAACACAGCAAAAAATCATACTACAGAGCTAATGAAAGTTAGCAAATAAGAGTTGTGTCCTTTCCAGCTTAAAACCCTCTAGATGGCACGACTAAAATTTGCAAGTATTGTATTTTTTTGAGGTAGTTGGGTTTCTATTTATCGTCGACAAAAAAAATAAAATAAGAGAACAAACACAATGATCCAAATAACTGCAAAGACCTTATGAAAGTAGACTAAGGGGCAAAAATATTTTTTCACTATTATTTCATTCCGTAAACATTATATTTGAACGGCCCACAAAAACAACTCACTGACATTTTGACTTGATCCCTTAGTCACTTCTGAGTTTTGATAGCTTTGGTGAATATATTGTTAATTTTCTATTATTTACGTCATTACTTCAGCTTGAATAAATTCAATGTTGCTCAAGGGCTAATAGGGCTATAAGCCAAAATGTTTCAACTTTTGCATCTTCTTCTGAAGAAACAATATAAATTCCTCTGCCCCACCTCCTAAAGAAAAAACTCTGAGACTTCAACCTGCCACTCCTGGGATGTTGCAGATAAGGCGTTTTGATAAATTAGATACCAATTTCTTATGATTTACCTCTATCATTCCACCAATTTAAAATTTGAGGTCCACTTGCCCTACAAAACCCCTATAATTTTAGTTCAATCTCCCAGGCTATTCCTGAAATAATACAGTTATGTTACTTTGATAATCGGGGCTTATATGATTTCTAATCTAAATCACTAAGTCACTGTGAATAATTTCCGGTTAGAAGTAGACCTCGGAACCATATTGAAGGACAGCCTTCAATATATTTCTTAGCATGGCCTTAGACATTGCTGGTGTCGAGGCCCCCCTCATAGTAGCAGATTGATCTACCTTTATGGGCAAAGTTGCTATGCTTTCTTTGCCACATATCATTCAGCAGGGGCTATAAATCAAGTAATTCATATCTCATAGTGTCTAAATTCTTGAACAGACTGCAAAAGCGATCTCTGGATCCTCTTTCTCTATCACCCTCCTCCAGGGCAAGATTTGAAGTCCAAATGTCCATCCCCAACATACCTCCAACAAATCCCATAGCTGTTCCTGGGATAGAGGATGCAAAGGTGAGGGAATGTGGCATTGGATGGGATATTTTTGCTGGAATACTTGTGTGAATAGAGTGAAAGTCATTTTATTCAATCATTTTGCTTATCAAAGTAAACACGGCTCCCTGACACTCCCTGAAAGTTTTAAATTTATACCATGAGCCATTCCACAAATATACCAAATACACTATCTTGAAGACCTTGCATGATATAATGTTTAATTATCTTGCTAATTAGACGCAAATAAATTCTGCTAAAACGTCAAGATGGTTCAAAGACATAACCACTTTAGGAACCCCAAACACAAAATTTGAACATAAGTCCTCCTGTCCCTCTCCGCCCCCCCCATTCCTTCTCCTGCTCCCCCACCCCAAACACAAAATTTGAACATAAGTCCTCCTGTCCCTCCCCCCCCCCATTCCTTCTCCTGCTCTACCTGAAAGTCTTAACTCCATTCCCCAATGTCCCTGAAATATTGCAGGTATGGTATTTCAACAACCTGGATGGACATAGTATCTTTTCATCAAATTTTACCCTATGTTCCAGGTCATTGTTGAGCATCCGTTTGCCCCTCCTGTTTTTCTTCTCCACCACCTGAAGATTTCAACTGGATACACTGAGCCGTTCCCGAGACCTATTTGAAAATCCCCTAGCTCATAGTGTCTTTTGGTTCACCCTGTTGCTTAAATCTGAAGATATTATGATTCCCATAGGAGCGTGAAATATTGTACAAAAATATTTTGGTAGATGAAAGACGAAATTACTTAGCCATTTCCCCTTCTCCCGACACCTAATTTATAGCCCTTCACTGGATATTGCAAATATACCCAAGTCAAAATTTGAATTCCAATTGACCACCCTCCCAAAAAAATTGAATTAGATCCCATAGGCATTCCCTACATATTGCAGATAATTTGGAGATTCGAGTGGACATAGCCTCTTTTGTCCTGTCAAAGTATACGTACTGTTTCTAGAGCTTACTCTCGGGAAGCTCTTGGAATCTCAGCCTCGCGAAATATTTCTTAGAGCTCCTAGCTAGTTGGGCAACTAAGACCAAACATGGCTGCCTTTTCTCCTAAAACCTATCTGGGGAAAATCGACAAGTCAATAATTAAAGCCATTGCCCTTGGACAATGGGGTGATATTGACTCTAGAGGCCACCTTACTTATCAGATCTTTCGACATTTCTGAACGAAACAGCTCTCTGAAAATTTTAATTCAATGTCATGGGACATGTGATGATGGTAAGTAGCAGACAATAGGCATGGGAGGGAGCCTGGTTGAACTCAAATCCCTTTCAGGTTTTTCTGAATTCTGTGCCCAAGTTTGAAGTACCTTGTGTGCCTTTTTTGTGCTATTTCAAGCCCTGCAATATATCATTAGAAATCAAGAAGAAATATTTTCCCCCTTTCATGTTGGGTGACATTACATGGTAACATAATCGGTAATAAAAGCTATATTTTGGTATAATTACAATACTCTGTTTCATGGAAAAAGTGTTTGGCAGCGTTGTCAACGATTTAAGACAATTTTAACCAATTTTTCATTTTAGCTCTCCCCTTCCAAGTCAACCTTTGAGATTTCCCTCCCAAAAATTGAATTCAATCTCATAGCCGTTCCCAACATATTGCAGATAATTTGGAAATTCGAGTGAACATAACCTCTTTCGTGCTGTCCAAATATACGTACTGTTTCTAAAACTTACTCTCGGGAATCTCTTAGAATCTCGGCCTAGCGAAATGTTTCTTAGAGCTCCTAGCTAATTGGGTAACAAAGACTAAACATGGCCGCCTTTTCTCCTAAAACCTATCTGTGAACAATCGGTAAGTCAATAATTAAAAACCATTGCCCTTGGGGTGGCGGGGGTGATTTCAATTCTAGAGGCCGGCCTACTTGTCAGATCTTTCGACATTTCTGAACGAAACAGCTCTCTAAGAACTTTGATTTAATATAATGGCACACGTGATAGAGTTAAGTAGCAGACAATATGCATGGGAGAGAGCCTGGTTGAACTCAAATCCCTTTCAGTCCTAAAAAGGACACTAGAACTCTTGATTGCCAATCAAATGAGAGCCTTCCCAAGTGACTAATAAAAATAAGCGGTTACTATCCCCCTTCTTTTCAGCCCAGCCTGACGGATACTCAAAGCTGTTCCTCGGAGCTATTTGGAAATCCCGCGACGATGTTTCTTTTTATTTACCTTGCTACTTGACTCTTAAGAGACTTCAATCACCCTTCCACATTAAAAAAGGCACTAGAACTTTTAATTGCCAATCAAATGAGAGTCCTCACGCGTGACTTCAATCACCCTTCCGTGCGAGGTGGCTATGTAAAAATAAGGGTTTTTGGACTTAATTGGCCACTTGCCAGGTCTTGTTTGGGGGAGGGGAATATTTTTAATGTTTTATTTTCCTTTTTGTATCAGGATCGTGTCAGCCCAAGGACTAAACATCACAATTTTTGGACCAATCAGAAGAAAAAAACACTATTTTTGGGAAAAGAAGGGGGTCCAGGCCCTGAAATAACGGTTTTGTTCAGTTGTCTCCTCTTGGATTAACGCCTCGGGGCTTTAATTTTCAAACTTATCATGGAAAAACGGTTTATTGACCCATTTTTTTTTTTATTTGAAAATTTTGAGCCATTTGTAAAACCGAAATCAAATAAGTCTCTATTTTTTTTATTATAAAACCCATGTGGTAACCTATGTGATAAGTTCCCCACTCCTTAATGTAACAATTCGGCTCATTTTAGGTCTTAATGTTGCTCTTTACTTTCATAATAATGGCGTACACTGCAAAAACTACCGGAAAACAAGAGGGGTTAAATATTCATTTTCAGCTCCCTATAACCTAATTCAGTGTTTATCCGAAGACTAAATAAAAGTTGGGATGTTTTGACATTAAAATGTACTCTTTGATGTATCTCGCCCCCCCCCCCCTCTACAAAGTGATTCACCCCTCCTGCTTCATAATAGCTGATGCGCACTTACACATCATTGTACGCAGTTTTTGAAACATGAAGCTAAGATTTTTAATTAAATAAATCTTTAAAATAAACGAGAGAAAGGTTTTCCTCCTATATGAAGGAAATTATTATCGTCAAGTACGTTTCATCAAGTACGACAGTTTGTGAAGAGTTAGACTATTTGGGCATTGACATGCGCTCTTTTAAGCAGCCAACATCCTTCTCCGCCTGAACAGTGACCTACCCCCCTCCTTCGTACTTGCTAATATACAATTACATAATTTTCATCGTTCTTTTTTTGTCTTTATATCCTTTTGGCTGCTCAATTTTACATTTGGCAAGAGTTTTCCAGCAGAGAGTTGTTGAGGGGGAACTCTAAGGGGTAAGTACTCCGGGGAAATTTCCCGTGAAGGGATGAATTTTCTACAGGGAAGTTTTGCAGGGCAAATTTTTCAGGGGAATTTTCCGCGGGGGCAACTTGCCAAGGAAGGACTTCCCGGGGAGAGTTCGCCAGGAGGAATAGCTGGACCCTCAATTTAATGCCCTAAAAGATTCCTTAAATATTGCTGAATTGCCCTTTTAACATTTTACATGCATTTAGTGCATTTTTATTTTGTTCAACACCTAACATCCCATGAAAGTTTCACTTTAAAACCTTTAGCCATTCCAGATACATTGTAGATACACCCTTTCAACATCCATATTTAATTAAACATTCTCCTCAACCTACAGTGGAATCACAAACTTATTACTTTTATTTGTTCTTAAGGTATCGCGAATACGCCCTTACGACAATCTTGGATGGACAAAGCGTCATTTGATTTAGCTCCATATCCCCGATAACCTTCTCTGAAATTTTTAATATTGCACCCCTATCTGCTACTGAGATATTACTAGTGCGGCCGTTTGACAAACTGGATACACATAGTACCTTGTGATTTAGTGTTATACACCATTAAGTTTTCCTGAAAAATAGAACTTAATACTATATTCTTCCCCAAGACATTGTATCTATGTCATTTTGACAGCTTGGATGCACTTAAATCCTTTTGATTTAGTTCAATGGTAATTTCTGCAGTAGCAATTTTAGTGGCCCTGAAAATTTATCTCAATACCCTCAGCCACTCTTGAGATATCGTTGATAGAAATAACTATCAACCTGTATGCATATTGTTCCTCTTGATTTAGTTTTATAGCATGAATTTTCCCTGAAGATTTCTACTTTAGGCTCTATTTCAGTCGTAAGATATCCTACTAGGTATCTCTGCAACCAGGATGACATCCAGCAGCGGCACTAGTAGAGATAGTAGCAAAAGCGGTATTAATGTATGTAGCTCTGAAAGTTTTAGCGTAATACCCTAGGCCGTTCCTTAGATGTTGTTGATAAGCCCTTTTGACAAACTGCATAAACATGGTGCGTTTTGATTTAATTCAGCATCACCTTCAACATTGCCTTAAAACCTCGGCTTAATACCTTTAGCCTTAGCAATAGTAGTACTAGTAGTAGCAGTATTAGTTGGGGTAACAGCGATAGTATTAGTAGTGGTAGTAGTAGTAGTGAATTTTTGGTTAGTTCAGCATCCCCTCAATATGCTCTGATAGTTTCAACTTAATACTCTAAACTGTTTCTTAGATATTTCTAATAAGCCGTTTTGAAAACCTACATCTACATGCATATGGTGTGTTTTAATTTAGTCCAACATTCCTCTTGACAATCCCTGAAAGTTTCACCCCAATACCATTAGCTTAAGAACGAATAGCTGCTACTACTACTACTAATAACTCACTGCAGCACCAAGCCGCCTGAGGCCAACACAGCTACGCACGCTCCTCCTCCAACCTAATCTATTTAAAGCCTCCCTCTTTACACCCTCCCAGGAAGTTCCCATTTCCTTTAAATCCTTATTTATGACATCCTCCCAACCCAGACAAGGACGACCTGCTTTCCGTGTAGCCCCAGACGGTTGGCCAAAAAGGACAATCTTCGGTAATCTGTCATCCTTCATCCGTAGAACGTGGCCTAGCCATCTCAACCTTTCTTTCATTATAGCCCCAGAAAGCGGGATTGAACCACACTTTTCGTACAACCTACTGTTTGAAATACGGTCAGTCAGCCGGGTACCCAGAACAATCCGTAGGCAATTTCTCTGGAAAACATCTAGTAAATTTTCATCTGCTTTTCGGAGTGACCATGCTTCAGAGCCATATTTGACCACTGTCATCACTGTAGCTTCCAATATTCTAATCTTGGTTTGTAGGCTTATCTTTCTATTCTTCCAAACTTTTTTTAACTGTGAAAAAACACCCTGAGCTTTAGCTATTCTACTTTTAACATCTTCACTGCTCCCACCATCTTTACTAATAATACTACCAAGGTAACTGAAGCTCCCAACCTGATCAATCTTTTCGTTACCTAAGGTCACCTGTTCATCTTCACTTATTCCTAACCTTAGTGACTTAGTCTTCTTAACATTAATTTTCAAGCCTATTTTAGCACCCTGAACTCGTAAAACCTCCAAAAATTCATTCATTTTGCTCACACTTTCATCTAATATGCTTAGATCATCAGCATAATCTAAGTCTTGGAGCGTTCTTCCTCCCCATTTGATTCCATGGTCTCCAATTGCCTTTCCTGTGCTCCTTAAGACGAAGTCCATCAAAATGATCCATATAAAGGGGGATAGAACACAACCCTGCTTAACTTAAGAACGAATAGCACTAGTAGCAGTATTGCAAAAGTACTACTAATGGCAGTAATAGTATTATACGTATAGTACCTTTTTATTCCTTCAACATCCCTCTCAACATGTGTTCAGAAATTTCAAGTTAGTACTCTAAGCTGTTTCTGAGAAATTGCTCATGCAATCTGTTAACAACCTGCATAAACATAGCTTGATTTAATTTAATTCAACATATCCCTCAATATTTGATGAGAATTTCGCCTTTCATAGTAGTAGTAGTAGTATTAGCAGTAGTAGTAATAGTAGTTGCAGCAGAAATAGCAGTATTAGTAATATGCATGTAATACCTTTCGTTTGGGTCAACATTACCTCAGCATATAATTAAAGGTTTTGGCTTAATGCTCTATGCAGTTCCTGGGATATAGCTGTTACGGCCTTTATTATCCTGCATCGACACAATGCATTTCAATTTACTTCAAACTTCCCTGAAATTATTACCCTAGTGCCCTTAGTAGTAGTAGCAGTAATAGAAGTAGTAAGTGTCGTAGTAGTAGCAGTTTTAGAAGTAATTTTAGTAGCAGCAACAGTAGCACGAGCTTTAGTGGTAGTAGTAGTAGTAGCATGCACATAGGGCTTTTTGGTTAGTTCAACATCCCCCTAAACATGATATGAAAGCTTCAACTTTATACCATAAGCCGTTCTTTTGATGCGTCCTTTTGACAACCTGCATACACATATTGTCTTTTGATTTAGTTCAAACTCAATAATAGTAGCAGTAGCAGTAATAGTTTAGTTCAGCATCACCCAAAAACTAACATGAAAGTTTCAAATTAATATTCTAAGCCGTCCCTGAAAAATAGTTGACACCCCCGTTTGGCAACTTGCTTACACCTTCGTTCAACATCCCCCAAAATATTTTCTGAAAGTAGAAATAGTCGTAAAAGTAGCAGTACGCAAATTATGGCTTTTGTTTTGCTTTTTTCAACTTCCCCCTTAACATACCTGAAAGTTTCAACTCCATGCCCTAAGCAACAGTAGTAGTAATAGTAGCAGTAGTGGTAGCAATAGACACAACAGTTCTAGGATGCGAATATTACTTTTTGATTAGTTTAAGATCCACCACTACATGCTATGTAAGTTTCAACTTAATGCTATATGCTGTTTCTGTGATATTGTTGATACACCCTTCTCACAACATACGTGAATATAGTGTGTATTGATTTATTTTAACGTCTCCTGAATCATCCCTAAAATTTCCACCTTAACACCCTTGACCTTAGTAGTAGCAGCAGAAGCAGCAGTGTTAATAGTAGTAGGAGAAATAGTGGTAATAATAGCAGTTGTAGTAGCAGTAGCAGTAGTAGTAATATTAGTAAGAGTAGTAGCAGTAGTAGTAGTAATAGTAATAGTAGTAGTAGTAGTAGAAATAGTAGTAACAGCAGTAGTACTTGTTCAGTTGAACACCCAGACCCTGAAAGCGGGTGTGTCGTTGGGGGAGGGGGGGCAGTTGACCCCCAATAATGTAGAGAAAAAATATTATATATCCCAAGACCCTAGACTATCCAGAAAGGGGCCCCTCTTGCCCCCCGATAAAAATCCAGCGGTAGCAATAATATTAGTAAGAGTAGTAGCAGTAGTAGCAATAAAAATAGCAGTAGTAGGAGTAGTAGTAGCAGCAGTAGTATGCAGATGTCACTTCTTTAACAGTTGAACACTTCTCTCATCAGACCCTGAAAGCAGGGGCGTCGTTGGGGGGGGGGGCAGTTGGCTCTCAATAATGTAGAGAAAAAATTATTATATATCCCATGCCTCTTGACTATTCGGATATGGACCCTGAAAGCGGGGGTGTCGTTAGAGGGGGGGGGGCAGTTGACCCCCAATAATGTAGAGAAAAAAATATTATATATCCCATGGCCCTGGACTATCCGGAAAGGGGCCCTCTTGCCTCCCCCCGATAAAAATCCAGCAGTAGCAATAATATTAGTAACAGTAGTAGCAGTAGTAGTAATAGGAATAGCAGTAGTAGTAAGAGTATTAGTAGCAGCAGTAGTATGCAGATGTCACTTCTTGAATAGTTAAACACTTCTCTCATCAGACCCTGAAAGCAGGGGTGTTGTTGGGGGGGGTGGCAGTTGGCTCTCAATAATGTAGAGAAAAAATTATTATATATCCCATGCCTTTTGACTATCTGGACATGGACCCCTCTTGCCCCCTCCCCCCCCAAAAAAATCCCAGAGATTCGCCCCTGCTTAAAAGTTCCAACTTACGACTTTTCACAACCTGTATGCACAAGGTTAGTTTTGGTTTTGTTCAGAACTCCCCTCAACATTCAACATTTTTGCCCTGCAATCAATTTGACTCGTAAAAAGGATACTAGAAATTTTAGTTTCCTGTCGACCGATCCCCCTCCAAAGTTTCTAGAACAAATTCTTCCGTACGAAGTACTTTGGTGGTGAGAACAAATAAATAAATAGCACATAGATCATTGTTCATTCTTTAGTTATGCAGCGCTATCGTGATTGGATCAACGAAAACAACTAGAGCAATTTAGTCAAACCATAAAATGAATAAATTGACATTGGTAATGATTTGTAAATTTTTGAATTAATGAAACTATGATAGTCTTCAGATTTTAGTAAATACGTCTACATTTTTTGGAGGCATCTTCAATCGTATTATTCTATGAGTTTTATGAGATTACGTCAAGTTTTGCTATGAAGTGGTCAAAAGAAAAGCGGGTCGCCAAGGAATAGATAAGAATGGGTCATAAAAATGGTTTAAAGTAAACTGGAACTACACGGGAGGGGTTAAAGCTTCTAGCAAACTGAGATTGAGGAGGGGCGTGCGTTGTTGAGCTGATCTCAACAGATTTTGTACTGCCGTGGGTTGTTAGTAGTATTACTTGTATTGTATGTTATTTGTAAGGTATTCCGGTACCTTGGTGTGGAGATTGATTATAATCTTTCGTTTAAAGGTCATCTTGGTCGTTTACGAATTAAAGCAGTACAAGGAGTTGGAATCATGTATAGGTTGCAACATTTTTTCCCTTATGAAATATTAAGATTGTTATATTTTTCTTTAATTCATTCCCATTTATCATATTGTCCTATTGTTTATCTGGCAACATTTAAAACCCATCTTAAACCATTACATCTACTATCACCTTCGTCATACCCTCTTAAGACGACGACAGAAACTCTTTATTTGTTAATGCATATTCTTCCTATTTCTTGTCTATGTAATTTTTCTTCAGTGCTTTTTAAAATTAAGTATGGCCGTCAAATGCTCCCAGTTTATTTTCAGTCCATTGATTTGCTTGGGAGAAAGGGCAAACTTCATCATTATTAGACTCTGCATAAGGACCAGCGTATTTCTTCTCGATTTATAACGGAACGATCGAGATTTTCACCAAGGAACATGGTAACAAGCGCATGGAAAAAATTTCATACTGTTTATGATGATACTAAATCATTTAATATAATAAGACATGAACTTTAAAATATTTTCCTAGAAACTTTTCACCATTAATCTTTTTTAATCTTTTTTTTTTCTCTATCGATTTTTTATTTTTGTTTATTTTTTTTATTTTTTTATTTTTTTTCTATTTTTTTTCATTTTGTTTTTTTTTAATTCATCGTCTCTGATTGCTCACGATGTCATTCTCTATGCACGTTTGTTTGATTGTTTTGTTATTGTGATTTTTATTTTGTCTTTCCGCTTTGTGTGGTGGGCCGTGGACTTGGGTATTGGATCTTCAACTAATATTGTTTATGTTATAAATATTGATGGGGTCAACACAATCACGAGCTCTGTCTCTCCGTGGTGACCCAGTGTATTTTATTTGTTATGCGTATTATATTAATAATTTGAATTGAATTTGTTTCTATATACATTGAAACAGTAATCTAATCACAGATCCCATAGACGGTGCCGTTAAACTTGTGTACTTAAAAGGAAAATACAAGGTATTTGTGTTTTTCACTGTATCATGGTCACAATCGACAATGGGAAATTATTGATGGTAGCGTTAGTAAGATCAGGCTTCCAGTTTTGATCTGCTGGGATCTAGCTATGGAAACAAGAGCCATCTAGGAAACATAAGCTAAAAAATAGATAGCACTAGCATCATCAAATAAAGCAGCTGAAAAGATAGGTTCATAGAATTGTCCTTTTTAGCATCATGAGAGTTTAGGTGTCTAGAGGATGCCTTAATGTTGTGTTTGTGACAAGGCAACAAGATTTGTTTTTAGCTACGGGAATAAGATGCAGATTTTTAAATAGAAATCAAAAAGCAACAATTATAAATTGATATTGTGCAACCAAAATGAAGTATAATATAAACAAGTTAGACAGAGTTCTATTTTTATAAATTTTTGTAAATTTAGGAATTCGAACACTAAGGCGCAACATTCATATTTTAAACTTATTTTCTTTTCGTTTTGACTTCCACTGGGCAAAAAAAAACGAATACACAAAAAAAAACCCATTTTGCCAAGAAGATGCTATCATGTTTTCACTATTTTACTTTATCTTTGGTCAAAATTAATCTAAACTCGCAAGCAATAAACTTGCGAGCAAAGAAATACCAGCAATTTAAAGGTAGTTTCAACAATTATAAATCGTAGATTATGTTTAATGTAATGTAAAAAATGTTCATCCCTTTTCTTAAGGATATTTTCATTAATTCATATAATGCCAATATAGACGATATAGATGGTAGTAAATGATGTTTTAATCGATTTCAACTCATATTTAACAAATCTAGCTTGCAAAAATGTCATGACAAAAATAAGCACCCAAAATAATTTTTTTGGGGTTGGGAGGTGGTATTTAGACTAAATAACATCAATTTAATAGACAGATTTAATTTCCTACGGTCACAAACCCTCACAATTTATATATAGTTGACCTCCGAGGTTGAGGAGGGGATTTGCTCCATCACCTCCTCTTTGGGTGGCCTTCTCTTTGTCTCCTTCCAAATCATCATAACAGAATATTAATAAAAAAAAAGAAGACAAGTTTGACTTAAATTAATGAAAGACTTGAAATGGAGAGATACGATCAGCCTTCGTAATTCACAAGATGTTTTTCTTTTGAAAAGTACTTTTGTGTAATAATTTTTTGTCAAGGTATACACTCAAAAACTTATAAAATTTATTATGTCAACTGCTATAGCTGATTATTCATTTTTTGCACTGAGTTTGTTTTTTAGTGTTTCAAAACTCGGCAAAATAAAAATAATATGGTTCAAGTGCAAAATAGGTCTTCAAAAGTAATGATATCACATATTTCTGAAAAACTTTAAAGTATACTGAGAACCAATTATAAACAGGGAAGTTGGAAGTTGGCCAATTTATTAAAAACTAAAGGTGATGAAATTCCTACTTTATTTACCTTTTTTCAGTAGTTTTTCTTTGTATTCTTTGAAAAAATTTTGTTCTTTCTATTACCGACTTTTATGTCAAGTGATGCTTTCCCCTATCATTGTACATCTTTTATTATTTAACAAGAAAATTAATCCATTAGTTTTTGATTTAGTCGTTTAATACATAATTTTTATTTCTAAATGTTATGTGTTTTATTTGTTTTGTCTTCAGTTATTTTGGCTTGTTTCAAGTTATAATCGAATAAGATATTCTAATTTGACTTTGCCTCCTATTTTGATATAATTTTGTTTATATTTTATATTTTTATGGTGATTTACTGTTGATACACAAAGCAAGTTTGTGTCTTTAATAGCCTAAATTAATTAAACTATGTTAAGTTTATTTACTCTCATTATTCTAATTATTAGAAGGAATGATTTAGAATTCCCTTGGACGTGCCATTTGCATAAGCTTTGTGCCAAAGGTTCTAATAAAACCAAGTTTACAATATTAAATTTTGTATGTAATGGCATGATAATTAGAAATAAAAATAGACAAAGAATTCGACACCTAGTCCCAATTACCACTTAAGACTAAGCAAGCAAATTATTGGCAATTTTTTTGCAAATCAAACACACGATTAAGGTGAATCTTGATTATTTGGTTTAGGAGTATTATTGCCTACGTTGTGACTCGGCCATAGGATATGAAGGTGAATTTTGATACCAATAAACACGTGATTATAAACACATGAAATACGCATGAACTTTCTAAAGAAAATGTGGCATAGTTTTTGATAAAGTTTCTCAAAAACGGAAATAAAACTAAATTTTCTCTAAAGCACAAAAGAAAATTGAATAAGTCCATGAAAGTTTCAAAGACATTTTTTCAGTTAAAACACATAATTTTCTTTTCAAAAAATTTTAAATCAAGCGCACTTTAGCTAAAATATCTATGGTTTCTTTCAATTAAATGTTTAAAGTAATGTAAATATGTTTACTCTTATTTTAATGATATTTCTATTAATTTATAAACTGGGTATTTTAAATGCTAAAAAGAGTGACTGGAATAAATTCTGTGCAGATAAACCGAATTTGGATCCATGGAATACAATCCATAAAATTTGTAAAAATAGTAATGCCATTGTTCAGCCACTACATGTAACAAAAGATGACGGCAGTAAGACTAACTCTGTAACGGAAGCCGGGGAGGTATTGCTAAATCAGTGGTTTTTAAAGGACGATCATTCAAATGATAGTAATTATCATGGTGAAATTAGAGCAGAACTTACAGATTTTTTGATTAATAGCACATCAGGTGTTACCGAAGTGTCCTTGAATGAATTAAAAGAAATAATTAAAGGTTCAAACCCATCAAAGGCCCCAGGCCCAGATGGAATTGTAAATTTAACCCTAATTAAAAACATCAATGTTCTTGCTCCTAGTTTGGTAAAGTTAGTGAATAGTTGCTTAAAAATTTCATATTTCCCGAAAAGTTGGAAAAATGCAAATATAATGGCTTTAAAAAAAAATGACAAAAAGAATGATGGCAATCCAGCTTCGTATCGTCCGATTAGCCTACTATCAAATCTTGGTAAAATATATGAGCGTGCCATTGCAAATAGAATGATTGCGATTAGCAATGAATATAGTTGGCTTTCGCCCCTGCAGTTTGGCTTCCGTAGTGGGAAAAGTACTATTGATGCAATTGATGGTATTGTTACCACGGCGGAGGAGAATATGCAGAAAAAAATCTTTACTTTATGCATATTTTTTGATATAAAAGGCGCATTTGACTCCGCATGGCACCCTGGAATACTGAAAAAGTTAAAGGCTAAATCGTGCCCTGATGGGCTTTTAAATTTAATTTATAGTTACTTTTCTGATAGAGTTGTTACGTATAAGGGTGAATATTCGTGCATTTTGGAGCGATCATGTCCTCAAGGTGGAATATTATCCCCCCTGTTATGGTCGGTTAACATAAATGATCTTCTAGAAATAAATATTCCTAATGTAAAAATTCAGGCATATGCTGATGATGTTTGTGCAATTATCACATCAAGCAAAATATCAACTTTAGAATCCTTGGCATCAAGGGTATTTTCGTATTTTCGAATTTGGTCAGTAGATAACAAGCTCGTGTTTGATGAATCCAAGACCGAACCAATTTTATTTTCAAGGAAGCATCAGCTTCCGACTGTAAAGATAATGTACGATGGAATTGAGATATCTGTTAAAAATAAGGTTAAATATTTGGGTGTTATTCTTGATAGAAAGTTATTATGGACTGACCATGTTAGACATAAAATTAACTCTGCAAAACAATATTCTGCTCGTCTTTTAACGGTTGCCAAGGGTACTTGGAACCTGAATCCACAAGCATTGAGGATGCTATATAAATCAGTAATCGAAAGCCATATTTTATACGCGTGTCCTATTTGGATCTCTGCACTGAGAAAAAAGAATATTCAGAGAATGCTACGGTCGGCGCAAAGATCTTCTATGATCATAATTTCTAAATCTTTCAATACAGCTCAAACGCAAGTAGTAACCGCTCTCGCAGGAATGCTTCCAATGGATTTAAGAGCATTGGAATTAAGTATATTAAGATATGGAAAAAATGGTCGACCTCAAAATTGGCCGAGGGTTTTGAGTCCTACCTTGAATGGAATTAGTTATTCGGCACATCATAGCCATTATACTGACCAAATTATTGCAAATTTTTTGGGTCTTTCTTTTAATGACCTTGGTGTATTTCAGCCCTTTCGTATTAACCGTAAATCTTTAAATGAGTTTTTGTATGCAAAATGGTTTGATGAGTTTAAAAATTCTGTTAGCACCTGGCCGGCTAACTTTTTTGAAAATAAGGATGACCTTATCTCTGCATCAAAAATTCCCCCAAATAGCAGATTAACACAGCTTATTACAGGTCATAGTAGATTGCTTTATTTTTTAAATAGGATCGGGAAAGCTGACTCTCCATTGTGCTTGTGCGGTCTAATGGAAACATGCAGTCATCTTCTATTTGATTGCCCTGTTTATTGTAGAGCACGTTTAGCAATGGAGTTCGAGTTAAGTGAATATGAAATAAGTGCGCCGTTTCCTTTATCGCTGATAATTAGAAATAATAGAGTTCGGACTAGTGTAAACAGATTTTTATCCCGTACAAAGAGACTTGACTTTTAGTTAGTGTTTATGTTTTGCTTTAGATAGTGTGTACTCTTTTTCTCCCTTTTTCTTTTTGTAGTGTTTTTTTTTCTGTTTTTGTTTCTGTGAAATGCCTGTTTTCGGTTTAATCACGAAATAAAGTATCTATCTATCTATCTATCTAGATAGTACCATTACAAATGGCAATAAATGATATTTTAATCCTTTGCACTTTGCACTAAATTTTTTAGCAGGAAAGAAGCCTGTAAAATAATTTTCAAGAAGAGGGGGACATAGACCACATAATATCTATTTGTCTACAAAATTATAATTTCACATAATCTTGCAAGTTATGTACCGAACATAGCAGACCTATAGAGAAGACGAGTGTCCTGGCTTGAGCCCCCTGTCCTTAAAGTACCCTTGCCTTCTTCTTCTTTTAAATCATCAAAACAGAATATTGAATACAAAAAATTAATCTTTCCTCCATTATTGATTGACATAAAATAATACACCATAAGCATTTGTAATTAAAAAAGCGTTGTGCTGTGCCAATAATTTCCAAGAAAAATGGGAAAAGGCGAAAAAAAATGTAGTCAAGCAACTCTTATAACAGTTTTTTTTATATAAAATTTATCAAGGTTTTGATATGAGAATAATTTTTACGGCTCGGGCACCTAGCAAAAACAAAATAGAAGAGTCAATAGCCAATCTTATCTGCAAAGAAATGACATAAAAATAATATATTTCTAAAAAACATAAAGTTTTAAAGTATTTTGAGACCAAAATAATGTATGTGGACATTGAGTCAAGAGTTTGACTCTTTTTTCTTAACTCTATTTTTAAAACAGTAAGAAACATTAGCGTAAAGAGCGGGGCGTTGAGGAGGAAAAGCCCCTTTCATATACGGAGTAATTTCTGTTCGTTTTAAGTTTTAATGTTGCTCCTTACTTTTATTTAAAAAACTTTTTTTTTATTAAATTTCTGGACGTTTTTGAATTAATGCAAGTTTTGATCTTAGCTCTCCGCTCCTAAATAATTAAAACTAAATTTGCATATTAATTAATTGCAATTAATCGGAAGACTTTGAGAAGAAATAAGCGAGGAAGGAGGCCTAGTTGCCCTCCAATTTTTTGATTACTTAAAAAAGCAACTAGAACTTTTAGTTTTTTACAAACGTGGTAAAAAATATATGAAAATTACAAATTAACTTACGTAATGAACTTCTATATTCGTATGTTTTTATTGCGTATATGAGGGGATTCAACCCTCGTCGATACCTCGCTCTTTACACTAAAGCTTAAATTTTGGCCCAATTCCTTAAGAATGACCTCTGAATCACAAAGGCTGTAGAATAAATAGTTGAAATTACTAAAATACTTAGCGTAAAGAGTGAGGTATAACGAGGAGGTAAACCGCTCATATGCGTAATAATTTTTGTTCGTTTTAAGTTTTAATGCTGCTCCTTACTTTCAGTAGAAAAAACTTTTCGTATTTATTTTTCATTGTTTTTTCAAATAATGCTAAAAAATCCTGCGCGCCCTTCATTGAAATGCTCTTCCCCCATGAGAAGTTTCCACATGGAAATTCTCCCCGTCAATACTCCCCCCTAAACAAAAAAAAACTGAAAACGTCTGTATACTTCCCAGTAACCATTACTATATGTAAATACAAGTCAAAGTTTGTAACTTGCAGCCCCTCCCACGGGGACTGCGGGAGAGTAAGTCGTCCCTAAAGACATAGTTATAAGGTTTTTCGACTATGGTGAATAAAATGGCTGCCTCAGAATTTTGATCCGGTGACTTTGGGGGAAAAATGAGCCTGGGAGGGGGCCTAGGGGCCCTCCAATTTTTTGTCACTTAGAAAAGGCACTACAACTTTCAATTTTCCGTTAGAATGAGCCCTCTCGCGACATTCGAGAACCACTGAGTCGATACGATCACCCCTGGAAAAAAAAAACAAATAAACACGCATCCGTGATCTGTCTTCTGGCAAAGAATGCGAAATTCCACATTTTTGTAGATAGGAGTTTGAAACTTCTACAATAAGGTTCTCTGATACGCTGAATCTGATGATGTGATTTTTGTTAAGATTGCATGACTTTTAGGGGGTGTTTCCCCCTATTTTCTAAAATGAGGTAAAAATTCTCAGGCTTTTAACTTTTGATGGGTATAACTGATCTTGATGAAACTTATATATTTAAAATCAGCAATAAATGTAATTCTTTTGATGTAACTATTGGTATAAAAATTCCATTTTTAAAAATTTTGGTTTCTATTCAGCCGGGTCGCTCCTTACTACAGTTCGTTACCACGAACTGTTTGATGTTCTTTAAAAAAAAATATGCATGGCTACACAGATTAGTGCTAGAGTTTGGGTTACTATTGAGCCGGGTCGTTCCTTACTACAGTTCGTTACCACGAACTTAAAAGCTCTTACCTAGCTTTAGTCTATACTGCAAGCGAAATCGAAAGATTTAAACCTATTACTGACATCTATATTTTCTTTTGACACCAACAACTGCCATCTATTTTGTTTTGTTTCATTTCGATTTAGATCCAGAAGTCAAACTTTTGTCCAGCTCAAATTTATAATATAAGCAAAAACAGAGTTTTTGGTCAAATTTATTATTTATATTTGATTGAATTTACTTAAAGAAATGGTTCCATCAGATGCATTTTGTGCAAAAACTAAAGAGTTCATGCAATGGTCAAATTTAATTTGTCCTTTTTAGAACACATCAGTTTAATTGAGCTGTTTTTGTTATTCAAAATATTAAGCAGAACAACATAAAAATGTAGGGATATTTCACCTTAAAAATCAACACAAGCACATTTTTATTCAAAAATTAATCATCCTAGGTAAGCTTTCCTTGCCCCCTCCCCTCAAGCTAAAATCTAAAACGTAATTGATATCCCAGTCTGATATTCCCTCGAAGTTTTATCTGGGTTCCACAAACCATTAATTTATACCCTTAGCCATACATGGGATATTGCAGATATTTACTTTTGACAGCCTGAATGCACATAGTGTGTTTTGATTTAATTCAACATTCCCTGATAGTCTCAACTTACTAGCTTTGGCCATCCCTGGTATATTCTAGGAAAATTCTTTTGATAACCTGTGTCCACATATTGTTTTTTTGTTGTTTTTTTTTACTTGGTTAAGGTATTAAATCTTTAGTTTTTGTAGTTGGTTTTTACTTTTTCTGCTTAAGAATTGAGATTTTGGCTTAATATTTAGGTTATGCCTAATTTTACAACGAATTTTAATAATGGCTTTATTACAGAACTTTGGATGGATAGGGGGTTAAGGAGGAGAGTATTTTAAGGATACAAATAAAGGGATTGAAATTCTGAGCAATTTTTGGCTTTAAATAAGGCTGGAGCCATTCTGACGCTAATTATTTTACAATCTACAATATATAAGAATATTGATTGTCCATTTAATTATAAGAATCTTCTTTTACTTTTTTAAACTACTTGTTTGTTAAAAAATATTTTTGAGCTAATTTATTAAAAAGAGTTCTGATTTGCTGTTAAAAAAGGATGTCATGTCAAGGATCAATGTCAAGGATGTCAAGAACCAATGCAACCAAATTTTGTTTCTGGTTGAGGCTTCATTGGCTTTGCAACTCTAATAGAGGTGTTTTCATGGCATGAAATTTCAACACAAGAAAGCAGATCAACATAAAAAAAAATGTTTCATCCTAAGAATAAATACAACCAAAAATTTGTTTTAGAAATTAGTGTTCTTAATTAGCTCCTTTGGATCCTCAAAGTCAAAATTTAAAATCCACCACCCAAATTCCCTCTAAGTTCTAGCTCGGTCCCTTAAGCTGCAACAGGGTGTATTACAGATACATCCTTTTGACAACTCTGATGTATAAAGTGTCTTTTGATTTAGTTCAACGTCCCCTGAAAGTTAGCTTGAGACACTTCGTCGTTTTTGGGATAATAAATGTGATCTGCTTCGGCAAATTATATTTGCATAGTGTTATTTGTTTTTGTTTTAAATCCGCACCCACCCATGATATCCCTTGATAGTTGCAACTTCATATCCTTAACTATTCTGGAGATATTACAAATATGTCCATTTAACAACAGGGACGCACGTAGTGTCTTATGATTCAATTTAAAATCGCCTAAAAGTTTCAGCTTATTGCCGTTAGCTGTTCCTGAAATATTATAGATGAGTCATTTTGACAACGTTGATGCTAGATGACAACATAGTTTATTTTTATTTAGTTAAATATCCCCCTCAACCTTCCCTGAACGTCTCGCCCACGTACCGTTAGCCTTTTTAGACATCCAGGATCAAAAATGCTGCCTTTACCAATAATACATATATTTAAACAATGGGTAACTGGTACGATTTACTGTCCTCACTTCAGAGGCCGTGAGGGTGATAGCATCCCTGAAGGCCTAGTTATTGGAACTTTGAACTATTGCGTGCAAAATTACTATCTGAAAATTTTTATTGGGCGTCTCTTTAAATCCAGGGAGGGGTGGGTAGCTAATAAACAAGTTGGAGGAAGGGGCTGGTAGTCTTTCATTTACTTTTACTCTTAAAACGGGCTTTGGAACAATTTTTAATCGAACGGGCCCCCTTCGAAGTTTTTATGACCACTCTTTTCCTATGAAGTGGCCTAGTAAAGAAAAAAAGAAAAAAAATGTAGCCATATCACCCTTTACATAACCAGGGCTATAGTATTGCCTATGATTTGACCGACTTTAGTCAAAAAAATATTTTAAGACCTCACCAGTGAAGGTAAAGCGGGAAGACTCAACTAGGTACCAACTCATGTTCCTTTTAACGAGTTTACATCTTCTTTGCCGAGGATACATATTACCTCATAGGCCAATCTTTGTCATTTAAGGTAATTTATTCTCAAGACAGTTTTCTAATGTCTCGGCAAACTATCCATATGACTGAGCTTATATTGGGACTACGAATCTTAGTCTTAATATAAAATTTGGTAATTTCACTCCTTTTCTGAAAAAAGGGACAAAACCATCTAGTTGCTATCCATTTCTTTCCAATTTTTTTTTACAAAGTTTCTTTTGTAGGAGCCTCTATTACATTCGAAATTTGCAAATTCTGTCACCTTTTCCGAACTTCGGTATCATTACCAAAATTTTCCAGGCATCTTTATTTCATAATCATTTTTAAATTTGTAAATTCTTGCTAAATCACTTAGAACTTCCATGATTATAAAATTCAGAATTTTCACAAAGATATATAAGCTATCAAGGGCAGTGACAATGAAATCTGGGTTTTTAACAAAGTATAGTAAGGAGCGACCCGGCTCAATAGTAACCGAAACTCTAAAAGCGGAATTATATAAAAAAAAATCATTCAAAAGAATCAAAATTTGCATCAAAAGAATCGTATTTTAATGCTGATTTTAAATATACAAGTTTCATCAACTTTAGTCTTACCAGTCAAAACTTACGAGTCTGAGAAAATTTGCCTTATTTTAGAAAATAGGGGGAAACACTCCTCAAAAGTCATAGAATCTTAACGAAAATGTCACCATCAGCTTCAACGTATCACAGAACCCCACAGAAGAAGTTTCAAGCTCCTATCTACACAAATGTGGAATTTTTAATTTTTTGCTACAAGACAGATCACGGATGTGTGTTTATTTATTGTTTTTTTTTCCCCAGGGGTGATCGTATCTGCCCTGTGGTCCTAAAATGTCATGGGAGGGCTCATTCTAACGAAAATTAAGAGGTCTAGTGCATTTTTTAAGCGACCAAAAAATTAGAGGGCACCTAGACGCCCTCCCACGCTCATTTTTCCCCAAAGTCACCGGGTCAAAATTTTGAGATAGCCATTTTATTCAGCACAGTCAAAAAACCTAATAACTTTGTCTTTAGGGACGAGTTGCTCCCCCACAGTCCTCGTAGGAGGGGCTGCAAGTTACAAACCTTGGCTAGTGTTTACATATAGTAATGGTTACTGGAAAGTGTACAGACGTTTTCAGGGGGATTTTTTCGGTTGGGGGAGGGGTTTATGTGGGGGAACTTTACATGAAGGAATCTGTCATGGGGGAAGAGAATTTCCATGAAGGGACACAAGATTTTCTGGCATTAAAAAAAAGAAAAAATAAATATGAAAAAGTTTTTTTCAACTGAAAGTAAGGAGCAGCATTAAAACTTAAAATGAACAGAAATTATTACACATATGAGGGGATCACCCTCTCCTAATACCTCGCCCTTTACAATAAAGTATTTTTAGTAATTCCAGCTATTTATTCTACGGCCTTTGTGATTCAGGGATCATTCTTAAGGAACTAGGACAAAATTTAAGCTTCAGTGTAAAGACCAAGGTATTGACGAGGGGGCGAACCCCCTCATATATGTAGTAGAAACATACGAATATACAAGTTCGTTACGTAAGTTAATTCGTAAGTTCCGTATATTTTTACTAATAAAAATATTCATAAAAAAATAAAAGTTCCAGTTACCTTTTAAGTAACCAAAAACTTGGAGGGTGACTAAGCCTCCTCCCCGGAAGCCTTTTTTTCTCAGAATCGTCCGATCGAAACTATGTGGATGCCATTTAGCCAAAAAAAAATGATATGCAAACTTTGTTTTCATTGTTCATGTGCGGCGTTTGCATTAATTCAAAAAGCTGAATCAATAATTCAGCTTATAATAAGAAAAGACATCCACATGATATTATTTAGTCTTGGTAGCAATGGGGTACCAAGCAAAAAAAGGGGGGGGGGATAAAAATTCAGCTGAAGATAAAACAAAGCGATTTTGTGCTGAAAAGTTTTGTTTTAAGTTTTATTTTTCTTTGGGTTGTTAATGAAGGTTGATAAGGGTTTTAATTTGGGTTGTTAAATTTTTACGAGTGAAAAGTATTACAAAAATTAATTAAATTAAATCATTTATGTGGATTCGTTTTCATGGCTCAACATGACAATACTGACAAAATCATTTTACTGCCCTAGACTTTTTACCTCATAGACTCTACCTCATAATTTTCACGAAAAAAAGTCTTAGAAAATTTTATGGTGTAGATTTGACTAGAGTCAAGGTGGGTCCGGGGAACTAATATTTTTTTTTATTTCCAAATTCTTGGTGCCTTATAAACAAGAAACAAAAAGGAATTTTGGAACTAGTGTTAACCAACTAAGCGGGGTTCTTTCACGATAGAACTAAATAGTGCTGGGTAAACAATATACTTTTTTAGTCACTTTTTTTAGAAAAAAGTTAAAGAATAAAAGCGTTTTTTTTTGTTTTTTATTCCTCCTTTTGTATTCAAAGTAAATTGATTTTCGGCTAAATTATTCACACTTTTCAAATTTTTCATTTGTTTTTCATATTATCGACCAATTTTGGATTGATAATTTTGGAAAAATTTTAGAAAATCTAAGGGAAAATTTTGTTCGCAAATTTGCAAAAACAAGACACGTCCGGAAACGAACAAAAGAAAGTTTTGAGACTATTTTAACATTAAACAAAATCATATTTCAAAGTTCTTTAAGATTAAAATCTGATAAAGATAGGCAAATACTATAAGATTGTTTGTCACTTTTTTACGAAGAAAAGTAAAAGAATAAAAACCGTTTAGTCCTTATTCCTTCTTCTTTTATTCCGAGTGAACTGAATTTCAGCTAAGTTATTTACGCTTTTCAGCTTTCTGTTTATTTTTTTTCACACTATCCACCAACATGAAATTTTATGTGTAAATATTACAAACAAGACACATAAAAAAAACAAAAGAAAAATTTGGAGACTTTATTAAACAACTAAACAAAATCATATTTCGAAGGTCTTTTACAGTAAAATCTGGTAAAGATAGGTAAATAATATAAGGTTCTTTATCACTTTTTTAAAGATGAAAATTGAAGCTGTTAAAGATTTTGCTTTTTTTTTTCAAGCCATTAGTAGCTTAGTGTAAAGTGTTACAGAGACTGAACAGTAAACTCACGTAGTATGAGGAGAAGAATTACGATCGCTCGGTTTTTCCTCACGTTCGTCATGCTTCATTGCATTTTTCCTCATAAAATATCTAGCTTTCTCGGCTATTAAATTCTTCTGTAATAAAACTTCTGCAGCTCCTTAACACCTATAAAAAGAGGAAGACATCAGTTTGAAATTTTATTTTCTACCTAAAAGAAAATAACAAAGGAAATAATTTTGAAGATAGTTCCGACAAAATGACTTTTTTAGGAGGACACGTTTATTTTCTTATGGGGAGAAGGGGTGATTTACCCTTGATGATGATTTCATTGCTTGTTTCTGTCAATTAAACATAATCGAACTGAAGGTATTGTCGTAACATAAATTCCTGGCCACAGAACTGGCCACAAAAAATTAACTGAAGTTTAGATACTATTAAAATAAAAACAACTAATGAAGCCTTTCTGATCTTACCCATGTGCATTTCTTATTTTAAAATGAACAAATGCTGTCAGTTTGAATTAATATCTATTATGTTTTAACACAAAATATATAATGCCTATAAATTCTGCAAGAGCGGGGGGGGGGGTATTCTGAAAAAATCAACTTTTGGAGCAACTAGTCCATGTTTTTTCTTCCTTCGTTTTCTTAATTTTGGTAAAACTAGCAAATAAAAAACTATTGGATTCTTTCATGGTTCTTATAAAGAGGATTTTGGCAATACGCCTGTCTTGGTAAAAGTTATAAAAAGCGAAAATTAATTCTCAAGTTTTAAAAAACTCAAGCGAAAGAAACAAATATTAAATTAATCGACCCTATATTATTTTCCAGAAAATACCATACACGGCCCCCTAAAGTGAAATCCTCAGAAGGGTGATTTTGTGTCGCCAATCTATTGCGTCACAGAGAAAGTGAACTAAGCATAAACATTTATGATAGAATGGACCCTCTCCCGCTTTTCTTCACCGAAGCTTTTTATACAACAATAAACGGAAAATAGAAAAAAAATTGATCTTTATTAAGTGATCTTTTTGCACAAGAGATCAATTCTCAAGAATATGTCCGACAAAATCCTCGTAAAAGCTATTAAACTTACAAAACAACGAAAATCATTTACCCTAAGCATGGTAGAGCAGTAATGAATTACTACATCCTCTTTTTATTTACTTGATGAAACATGTGGTCCAATCCCGCTTTCTAGAGATATCATGAAAGAAAGGTTGAGAATGGTAGGGCACCTTTTGCGGATAGTGGATGACAGATTGCCGAAGATTATTCTTTTCGGTCAACCATCTAGGGCTAAACGGAAATCAGGTCGTCCACGGTTGTGATAGGGGGATGTCTTAAAGGAATATTCAAGGGAAATGGGAAGTTCCTGGGAGAGTGTATAGATTGAGGCTTTGAATAGACTGAAATGGAGTAGCATGTGTAAGTATGTTGGCCTTAAGTAGCCTGATGCTGCAATAAGTTGGTAGTAGTAGTAGTAGGATTTTGAAACAGTCATCGTAATTATTTTTCTCCCCAAAGCTCCTTGGGATGATTCATTTATTACTTACTTGTTGTAGATCGAAAGCAAATTCTGTTATGCCCTTACTTTGCTTTCCTTGCATTATATTTTCTCCTTTTTTATAGTTTTTGCCACCAAATGTTATTTGTGTCACTGTAAATGTGGATCTAAAAAGGAATTATTGCTAATTAAATGACTAATTGATTTTTATGAGAGACTTACTCTTTATTTTTAGCCTTCCCTTTACCGTGAAAGAAATAAATTAA
Source organism: Artemia franciscana (assembly GCF_032884065.1). Classification (NCBI taxonomy): domain Eukaryota; kingdom Metazoa; phylum Arthropoda; class Branchiopoda; order Anostraca; family Artemiidae; genus Artemia; species Artemia franciscana. The sequence continues at coordinate 37,773,504 of NC_088879.1, read as the reverse complement.
CACATTTTTTTATAGCTAACACGTATATACAGACTATAACACTTTTTGTGTCTTTACAGCAATTTTCATTTACATTTTTGTAATGAAAGTATAGTAGGAAAGTAATTTTGTGTTGTTTCCTATGAAGGGAAAAATTATGATTTGACAAGGGAAACTACGCAAGAATAGGTTAGGAAGGTTATCAGGGATATGAAAGGAGGGAGTGCACTAGGAAAGGGTGGAATAGCAACAGTTTTGATAAAGAGGTCACCTAGTGCGACATTGCCTGGGCTAGTTTACATATTTAATAGAATTATTAGTAATGGAGTATGGTCTTCTTCATGGAGGGCATCGATAGTGGCACCTAAATTTAAAAAGAGGAGTCCCATGGACTATAATGTGTCAAATGACCCTAAAAATATTGGTGTTTCTCAAGGATTAGTAATGGCTCCCCTTTTGTTTCTTATGTACGTTGGTGTTCTATTCAGATTAATGTACGCAGCTTCTGGAGCGTTAGCCATTCTTACATCCATAAGCAAAAGATATTGTAGGAAAGCTTTGGAGGTAAATATGGCTTTTTCGTATAAAGAGTTAGACTATCTTTTTTTCGTTTTGGTAGTCATTCGACGCCATGCGAGACGAAGCGTGTTAATTATATAATTATTATTGTAGAATTATTAGTAAGAGAGTTTGGTCTTCTTGATGGAGGGCATCAATAGTGGCACTTATATTTAAAAAACGGAGTTCTATGGACTACAATGTGTTAAATGACCCTCAAAATATTGATGTTTCTGAAGGATCAGTATCGGCTCCCCTTTTATTTCTTAATTACATCAGTGCTCTATTCAGATTAATGTATGCAGCTTCTGGAGTATTAGCCATTCTTACGTCCATGAGCAAAAGATGCTGTAGGAAAATCTTTGAGGTAAATATGACTTTTTCGTATTAAGAATTGGACCATAGTTTTTTGTTTTGGTAGTCATTCGACGCCATGCGACACTTAGCGCGTTATTATAGAATTATTATTGTAGAAATATTAGCAACAGAGTTTGGTCTTCTTCATGGAGGGCATTAATAGTGGCACCTATATTTAAAAAGCGGAGTCGTATAGATCATGATAGTCACAAGCTGATAACCTTAGCTCCTATATTTAGAAAAAAATTTGGAAAAGAAATGAGATAGCAAATTAAATTATTGGCTATAGGATTTTGGAGTTATGAAACAAGAACAGGGAAGTTTCAGAAAAGGTTTTACTACTACTACTACTACTACTACTAAAAACTCACTGCACCACCTCGCCGCCTGAGGCTTTTTTTATAGTACTACGGATAAAGTCTTTGTCTTAAGTGGGCTAATTGAAAAGTATGGATAAGGAAAAAACAAGTCTTGTGTTGTACTTTTGGACTCAAAAAAGGGTGTTGATGTTGTTAATAGAGTTAAGCTTAAAAAAGCCTTGAATGTGAAGGGCTACCTCCTTGTTTTATTCGTTTTTTTGTAAGTATGTATTTTGAAAGTAATGCAATAGCAAGAGTATGTAACTCAGGACTTTCGATGCCTTTTCACGTTAAGAAAGGAGTAAAGCAGGGAAGCGTCTGTCACCTCGACTTTTTGGTCCTTTCAGCAATGGCATGGATGAATTTTTATAAAAAAAAATATGTGATTCCATAGTGAATATAGGTAATAACACCTTTTCAGTTTTGTTGTATGCAGATGAAACTGCTCTAGTAGCACAATTGGCATATTATTTACAAACGGTATCAGATCTATATCTAAAGATGAAGCGCCAAGAGGAAAATATTTAGAACTCAAACTTGGTTACATTAACAAGAGGAATAATAAATATGAAAGTAGATTTAGGCTTGAAGTGGAGAAGATTCACGTTGTGGATAAAAATGTATATTGGATATATGTTTCTAAGTAATGGAAGAAGGAATTTATATATATAGTAATGTTAGACCACGGAAGAGCAGCAATGTTTACAAATTTCGGGAATAATGTAATGGGAAAAAAAATATTTTTTATTGTATAAAAGGGTTTTTGTATTGAAAATTTACATTTGCAGCAGAAATCTGGGGACACGAGTAAGCTGTTTAGCTAGAGTGTATTCAGTTATGGTAATCTAAGAAACTCTATTGGCTGCAAAAAACGACTCATTTTCAGTTTTTAAATGGTGACATAGTTTAATGGCTACTACTTATGGTTGATAATTGTTTAGTTACCAAGTGACAGGTTGTTTAAGGCAGCTTACAAACTTTTACTCTGCCAGGGAAAGAAATATTATGGCCACTAAAAATAAAAAAAAAATGTTAAATAAAACAGAGTTTTCTTTTGTTTGGAATGAAGGTAGAGGACCAATGGATGTAAATACAAATTGGGAGAATGAGATTAAGATCGTGCAAGGAAATCAGACAATCCAAAAATGAAGTAAGGAGCTAAAGAAATCGGAACTGTTAAAGTTTTGAAAGGATATTAAGGTAGTTTATAGACAGGATTTCCAATTGCAGTCGAATTTACCGGCCAAATATCTTACTTTGTGGATGCAGCTCAGAACTAATTGCCTTCCAATTAGCACTAGATTATTTGACTTTATTTCTGCTCATTTTTGGCTTAATGGAGTTCTTTACTTTTCTTTGAAAAACTTGTTTTGTGGAACAAGTTTTTGAATTAATTTCTAATCGTTTTTTATTGACATAGTCTTTCTCATATTTTATTTATTTTTTATCTTTTCGGTTTTTTTTCTATAAGAATCCATAGTTTGGGTTGCTAATTGTATGTCTAAGAATTTTTTTCAACAATTTTTAATCCTGACACAAGACATTTTTTAATTTAAGTTTGTAACTCCTGAAGATGACTTGAAAAATAATACTTAATATCATTCCCAAAAGATTTTTATCAGATGCTTTTCTGACAACCTTGGTACACTTAGCCTCTTATTGTTTGTTTAAACTGTAAAAGTAGAAGTAGTAATATTAGTAGCCCAAAAAGTTTCAACTTAATACCCGAAGTCGTTCTCGATATATTGACGAAGTGTATTATTGGCATTCATTAGCACAATGCATTAAAGCAACATTGAGTTTAAAGCAACGTTGAGTTTTATAACTTAATGAGCCAATTGAATAATTGTGGGGGTTGACATGCCTAATATTTTCAAAGACATAGTTGTTGAACCGTTCTACTATGCTGAACAAGGTAACTGTCTCAAAATGTTGACTGGATGTGTTTTGAAAATGAATGGACTTGAGAGAAGGACTACTTGCCGTCTAACCTCTTTTTACTCTTAAAAAAGGCACTAGAACTTATAATTTGGAATCGAGTTGGCTCGTTTAATAGTTTCAATGATATTTGTAACTATTATAAAGTGGTGTTGCATATGATATTGCCTATATGTTCTTTTGAAAACTCGCATGCATACAGTATTTTCGTTGTATTGAAACTCTTCCTATTTGTTCCTTAAAAGTTTCACCTTAATACCCTTAGTATCATTAGTTACAAAAACCGTAGTGATAGTATTAAAAATATACATATAGTGCCTTCTGGCTAGTTCAAGTCCACATGATCATATTTTGTTTCGATTTAGTTCAACTCACGCCTAAATGTTCCATACAGTTTCAATATATCCAAAATATTTCACCTTAATACCCTTAGTTTTAATAGCAGTAGCAGAAGAAGTAGCTGTTGAATTAATAGTAATAGCCTAGGCTTTAGTGGCAGTAGTAGCAACAGAGGTAGTAATGATAGTAACAGTAGCAGTAGTATGATTAGAAGCAGTAACGTTAGGATGCAAATATTTTCTTTTGATTAGTTCAATATCCCTCACAACAAGCCCTGTCAGTTTCAGCTTAACACACCAAACTGTTCCTAAGATATTACTGTTACACATTATTGACAACCTGCATACAGACGGCGTGTTGTGATCCAGTTCCCCCCCCCCTTCCCCCCTCAAAATGCCTTGATAGTTTCTCCTTCATACCATTAGGTACAGTTTTAATAGTAGTCCCAGTAGTAGTATTGATATTACTAGTAATAGTATTGAATAGCGGTACTGTTACTAGCAGCAGTAGTATTAACATACTGCCTTTTGGTCAGTAGAACATCCCTTTCATCAAGTCCTGGAAGATTCAAATTTAATTAGCAATCACTATGACATTGCTGATATGTCCTTTTAATTACCTGTATGTTCTTATTCTTCTTGAAATTTTCATCTCAATGCTCTTTGCCATACAAGTATATGCTATAGAAGTAGTAGTAGTATTAAATTTAGCAGTATCAGTAGAATTAGCAGTAATTTGTGCATATTGCCGTTTGGTGAGATGATCTTCCCTTTTAAGCTTTCTCTGAAAGTTCCAACTAAATAACCAAATTAATTCTTGAGATACGCAATTTCGACAATGTGTGTGCACATAGCGTCTTTAGATTTTGTTCAATATTCACCCTAATACTGTAAATGGAGTAGTATAGTAATAGTAGTGGTGGTAGTTGTAGTAGGATTGGCAGCATGCACATATTGTCTTTTTGATCATGTTCCTTATCATTTCCTTAATTTTCCAAATTAATATATTCAGTTATTCCTGTATTACACCCTTCTGACAATGCGTATACACATAATGTGTAATCCAGCGCTCCACTTAACATTCCCTGAAAGGCTCACCTGAATGTCCTTCGTCTTTTTCGAAAGTGAAGTTCAAACGTGCATACCTCTCTCATAAACATACACTATATGTAAACAATGAACGAATTGCCTTACTCACAGCCGTTGTCTTGAGGAATCTGGGGAGGTTGACATCCCCAAAGACATAATTACTCGACATTTCAACAATGCTGGACAAAATAGCTCTCTTAAAATTTTGACTCTGATTGCCCTCCATTCACTTTTGACTCTTAAAAAGGGCATTAAAACTTCTGAATACCAATCAAATAAGCTCCATCCAATCGAAAGTTTGTGAGACCATCTGTTCCATAAAAACCTTATATGCTCCAGGGCATAATACACAGCCCTTGCCCATGGGCTCTGGGGGATTGTGTCCACCCTAACGATATGGTTATATGCTTTTTGGACTATTGGTTAGAGAATGGTATCTCATAATTTCAACTGAATACGTATCGGGGAAAAAATGATGGCAGGGAGGGGGGACACTAGTTGTTCACCATCATGTTTGAATTTTAAAAGGAAATTAGAACCTAAAATTTTCAATCAAATGAGCCACTTCTAAAGTTTCACGAAAATCCCTCCCATAAAAACCTCATATACCGCTGGGGCATAATTTAGAACCCATACCCTTAGACTCCGGGGAATTCTGTAGGCCCCAATGCCTTGTTATATGATATTTGCATTATTTTCAAACAAATTGCTATCTCAAAATTTCTATCAGATGCATTTGAGAAAAATACGACGTGGGGGGGGCTGCCCCCAATCACTTTTACTCTTAAAAAGGACACTAGAACATTTGATTTCATATCTAATAGTCCCTTCTGGAGTGTATATGACAACCCTTTCCGGAAAAACTTATGTACTCTTTGGGCATAATTTGTAACCCTTTCGCTGTAGGTTGTGGTGGGGTTTTCATCTTCAAAAACATGATTTATAGATCTTTCAACTACGTTGAACGAAATGGCTATCTCATAATTTTGATTAGATATTTTTTGGAAATCGATGGGCGTGAGGGGGCCTTGTTGTCCCCCAATCACTTTTAACTATTAATTAGGGAAATAGCACTTTCAATTTCCAATCAAATGAACCTTAATCGAAGTTTTTAAGATAACAAATCGCCAACACAAAATTTCTATAAGAGGCATTTCGAGAAAATACGGGGCTGGGGGGGGGGGTTCAACTGCCTTTTGATCACTTTGGTTCTTAAAATTTGCACCAGAACCTCTGATGATCATTCCAATAAGCCCCTTCAAGGTTCATACGACTACTATTCCTATAAAAACCTTATGTGCTCGGAGCATAGCTTATAACGCTTGTTCTGAGGGCTGTAGGGGGGAGTTATCCTCAAAGACATAATTTCCGGGTTTTTAAACTACGCTGACAAAATAGGTATCACAAAATTTTGATTGGATGTTTTTGCGGAAATGGTGGAAGTGGGATGGGTTGATTGCCATTCAATCACTTTCGATTATTAAAAAGGGCACTAGCCCTTTAAATTTCCAATCAAATAGCCCTTTTTGAAGTTTTTACGACAGCTCTTTTGACGCTAAAAGCCCTGGTCTAACAACAACAACAAAATAACGTTGTGCCAACATCGCTCTTTCCCTAGGCAGCGCTTTTGTGCGCTGTAGCGCACAAAACTACGACTAAAGTAGCCCAGTTTACCAAATTAAATATATTAAATGAAACGTACTCAAACCAGGGTGTGCAAGATGGTGTCTAAAAGAAAATTTATCAAATATATTTTCATATTTCAGCATATAAACCTTAATTAATGGCTGTCTTTTTTACCACAGTAACCATTTTGCTCAATTGTGATCTATTGGCATGGGTGGGTAGAGCTACCTGTAACCTATTTTGTTTGAAGATCACAAAATCTTATAAAATGTTTCATAGATTGTCTACTTTATTCGATATTTTGGTATTGTAATTCTGAGCGTTAATCTGAGCTGAAATTTGGGATTTAGTACTAATACCAACTTTGATTTTGCTTCATGTACCAGTGTACAAGGAGGGGGGGGGTAGTTTTCGTGCTTTGGAATGAATCTTTGTCAAAGGGGTATAGACTGTGTCCAAGAACCCGAAGCTACAAAAAAAGATCTGGTAAACACTACGCAAATGCTATCATAATAAACAATTTAGTCTAAAAAATTAAGGACTAAAAAAACGCCTTCCTAGAAAACTTTCTGAATCCCAAAGGCTTTAACATTGTGCACCTAGGGTGACAATTGTAAATATTCAGCAAATATTTGGCTAGTGAATGAGCCTTTCTTGTCTTGATCCTGCCCCTCTCTTGTTGAAAAATTATCTAACATGCACCTCAAAACTTGAACCTGCATGTAAAGTGTGCGGAATTTTTTTTTACCTAAGATACCTTGTTTTTTGAATAATTAAACGTTTCTCTGTAGGGGAGGTTCTAAGTCCTCCCCACTCCTCGTTTCTAGATAAGGCGTTGATAAAAGGTTCTTTTTTCCGTTTTTTGAATCGGTGTTTTAATGCTCTGTAAAACACACTAAAAGGTATAATATCATTTTTTCACGCAATTTTTGGAACGGTTTAGTTTTCTAACGGAACATTCCTATATTAATCAAAAATTTTGAATGATTTATATAGTATTTCTAGCCTTTTAATAGTCTTTTGGATTATTATAGAAAGAGCTAATTTGTCACTAGACTGTGTTTACTTTGATATTATGATATTCATATTCTAATAGATTCAAAGAGGAGTGGTCTCCATTGTTATTTGGAAATATACTGAGTATATAAGAAACGGTTCGATTTCTATTCTTACTTTTATACGTTAAAAACAGAATGAAAAGCAAATGAAATTTATCTTTTGTAGTAAATTCACTATCTTGTCGTTCATCTTCCAGGAATTAAGGCTTCTATTAGTTTTCTAGAAGTCTTAAAATTATATAATTTTATTAGTAGTTTGTAATAAAATTTTATTAATAATTTTATTACAACATTTTATTAGTAGTCCTCTGAATTATTATAAAAAGAGCTAATTTGTCAGAAGATCTTGTCTAATATGGGGTGTACATTTAGAGATTAGCGGATCCCAGCAGATTTAAAGAGGAATTGTTTTCATTTTCATTTATTTTCGGAAATATATTGAGCATATGACAGACAGTTCAATTTTTATATTCTTGCTTTTCTACGTTAAAAATAGATTGAAAAGCAAAGGAAATTTATCCTTTTTAAGTAAATTTACTATCTTTTCGCTAATCTTTCAGGAATTAAGGCTTCTATAAGTTTTCTAGAAGTCTTAAGATTATATGATTTTGTCCAACATTTAAATACATTCCATTAGTAGTCCTTTGAATTATTATAAACAGATTTAATTTGTCAGGAGATCTTGTTTGTTTTAAGGTGTACATTTAAAGATTAGCGTATTCTAATAGATCTAAAAAGGAGTGGTCTCCATTGTTATTTCGGAAATAGCATGAGCATATAAGAGACGGTTCAATTGTCATATTCTTGCTTTTAATGCGTTTAAAACAAAATGAAAATCGGATAGAATTTATCTTTTGTAGTAAATTCAATATCTAGTCGTTCATCTTCCAGGATATAAGGCTTCAAGAAATTTTCTAGAAGTCTTAAAACTATATAATCCTGTCCAACATTTAACAACACTCCATTAGTAATCCTTTGAATTATTATAAAAAGAGCTAATTGTCAGAAGATCTGGTTTAATTGTCAGAGAGGATTGGTCTCCATTGTTATTTAAAAGATATATTGAGCATATAAGAGACGGTCCAATTTTCATACTCTTGCTTTTATACATTTAAAATAGAATAAAAAGCAAATAAAATGTCTCCTTTGTAGTTAATTAACTATATTGTCGTTCATCTTCGGGGAATTAAGGCTTCTAGAAGTTTTCTAGAACTCTTAAAATAATGTAATTCTGTCCAACATTTAACAACACTCAATTAGTAGTCCTTTGAATTATTATAAAAACAATATTATAAATTATTATATTATAATATAATAATATTATATAATATTATTATATTATATGAATTATTGTAAATTATTTGAGGCATACGTTTGGAGATTAGCGTATTCTAATAGATCTAAAGAGATCTATTAGAATAGATCTTCATTGTTATTTCGGAAATATATTGAGCAAACAACAGTCGGTTCAATTTTCGTATTCGTGCTTTTATGCGTCGAAAACAGAATGAAAATCTGCCAAAATTTCTCCTTTGTAGAAAATTCAGTATCTTGTCTTTCATCTTCCTGGAATTGATTTGGAGACATGTATTTCTCCCACGAACTTTCAGAAATGTTGTTATTGTACGTCATTCATTAAAAGAAGATGTAGGATTAGGGAAGATAGCAATCAAGGGAAAGCTGTTTATAAAGTTCATCTCTTTATAAAAAAAAATTATTAACTGGAAAGTCTTTGGAATGTTATTCGTCAATTAAAATTTATCCATAGACCTTTTTACTTTCAGATTGTAGAAGTAGGTAAAATGCAGATCAAACAATTCGTGGTAATGAATTGTAGCAAGGAGCGACCCGGTTTTTTAGAGTCTCGAAGAGTAAACGAGACTCTAAAAAACCAAAGTTTGATACTAAGAGATACACTAAAAGAATCGGATTTCTATGCTGATTTTAAATATATGAGTTTCATCAAATTTAGTCTTACTCATCAAAAGTTACGAGCCTGAGAAAATTTGCCTTATTTTGGAAAACAGGGGGAAACACCCTCTAAAAGTCATAGTGTCTTAACGAAAATCACACCATCGCATTCAGAGTACCAAAGATCACTATTGTAGAAGTTTCAAGCTCCTGTCTTCAAGAATGTGGAACTTCCTATTTTTACCAGAAGACCGATCACGGGTGCGTGTTTATTTGTTTTTTTTTTTTGTTTTTGCTTTTTCCCCAGGGGTCACTGTATCGACCAAGTGGTCCTAGAGTCTAATAGGAGGGCTCATTCTATCGGAAATAAAAGTTCTAGTGCCCTTTTTAAGTGACCAAAAAAACTGGAGGGCACTTACGCCCCCTCCCACGCTCAATTTTTCCCAAAGTCAACTCTTTTTTCTCAAAGTTAAAATTTTGAGATGGTCGTTTTGTTCAGCATAGTCGAAAAACATAATAACTATGACTTTGGGGATGACTTACTCCCTCACAGTCCCCAGGGGAGGGGCTGCAACTTACAAACTTTGACCAGTGTTTACATACAGTAATAGTTATTGGAAAGTGTACAGACGTTTTCAGTGAGATTGTTTTGGTTGGGGGGAGTTGAGGGGAGGTGGGCTACGTGGGAGGATCTTTCCTTGGAGGAATTTGTCATGGGGAAAGATAAATTCAATCAAGGGGGCGCAGGATTTTCTAGAATTATTATAAAAAAAAACAATGAGAAAATAAATACGAAAAGTTTTTTTTTTTAACTGAAAGTAAGGAGCAGCATTAAAACTGAAAACGAACAGAGATTATTACGTATATGTGGGGCTTTTCCCCTTCTAAATACCTCGCTCTTTATGCTGAAGTATTTTTCAGTAATTTCAACTATTTATTCTAGGGCCTTTCTGATCCAGGGGTCATTCTTAAAGAATTAGAACAAAATTTTAGCTTTAGTGTAAAGAGCGAGGTATTGACGAGGGGATAAACCTCCTCATATACACAATAAAAATATAAGACTATAGAAGTTCGTTACGTAATTTAATTCTTAAGTTACGAATATTTTTTTAATAATAAAAACGTTCGTTAAAAATTAAAGTTCTAGTTGCCTTTTTAAGTAACCGACAAATTGGAGGGCAACTAGACCTCCTCCCCACCCTTTATTTCTCAAAATCGTCTGATCAAAACTAAGAGAAAGCCATTTAGCCAAAAAAAGAATTAATATGCAAATTTCATTTTAATAATTTATGTACGGAGAGCCAAAATCAAACATGCATTAATTCAAAAACGTTCAGAAATTAAATAAAAAAAACTAGTTTTTTAACTGAAAGTAAGGAGCGACATTAAAACTTAAAACGAACAGAAATTACTTCGTCTATGAAAGAGGGGTGCTTCTTCATCAACGCCCCGCTCTTTACGCTAAAGTTTTTTACTGTTTTAAAAAGAAGAGTTGAGAGAAAGAGTCAAACTTTAGTGTAAAGAGCGGGGCGTTGATGAGGAAGCACCCCTCTTTCATATACGAAGTAATTTCTGTTCGTTTTAAGTTTTAATGTCGCTCCTTACCTTCAGTTTAAAAAAAACTTTTTTTTTCATTTAATTCCTCACAGAAGAACCACTCATGTCTTAAAACGGTGGTGTAACGTGTGTTACCAGAAATTGCATCTCCTTTTCTGTCGAGATATGTAGTTCAATATTCGTTAGCTCTGGTTAAGGTAAACTGGTTTTAAAAGGGCGGAACTTCATTTTTATTGTAAAATTTGTATATTATAAGAAAAAACTAAAAAAATTTGTAAAGTTTAAAGAAAGTTTAAATAATTATCAAATAAATATTTTATTATTTATGTTCCACCTTCCTAGTTCATATCACAATACCCGTATTATTGACAAGTAGGGTGCTACCGACAATATTCAATTGCTTGAGTTGCTTGGCGCTAATTCAACAAGACCTTTGTTAACAAGCCTTTGTATCCCTAGGTCCAAACCTTAACGTTATTCGTGTTTTTACGTGAGATACAGGTTTAGTTGTCTATGTGTCTCTGCATTTGCTTTATTTCTTTTTATTGTAAAAAGGACATTTTATTTTATTATTACATTACAGGGACAATTTCCTTAACCTTGAGGGCCTGTTTTGTAGTTTCCTTATATTGATGAAGCTGGGGTGTCATCACTAGTTAACCTTTTCTTGGCAAACTGAAGACGCTATCACACAAGGGAAAAACCCGAGGAGAGTGTAATCCATTTTTTTTAACAACTATCCAAAAAGTTAATTCGGTTGGCCAATAGTAACGACCAAGAATGACTTAGCTTACAGGTATTTAGAACTGAGAATAACAGTGCGGTTTTAGAAAAGGTAGAGGATGTGTCGACCAAGTTTTCACTCTTAGATTAAAAATTGAGAGGTGTCTTCGTTGTCAAACATCTTAGGTCCTCAGTTTTATAGATTATGAGGAAGTGTTCGATTCTGTTGACAAAAGAGCTTTAACAGAGGTCTTATGCTTATATGGTATACCAGACAAATACATTAAAGTGATTACTGCTATGTACGAGACTGCTGCGGTTAAGGTAGGAAATGAAGTTAGCAGCTGGTTTTGTATTAAATCAGGAGGTAATCAGGGTTGTCTTCTATCCCCTTTTATATGGATCATTTTGATAGATTTTGTCTTAAGGAGCATGGGAAAGGCAATTGGAGAACAAGGAATCAAAAGGGAAGGAAAAACTCTCCTGGACTTAGATTATGCTGATGATTTAGGCATATTAAATGAAAGTGTGAGCAAAATCAATGAATTTTTAGAGGTTTTGCGAGTCAGAGTGCTAGAATAGGTCTGAAAATTAATGTTAAGAAAACTATTTCACTAAGGCTAGGAATAAGTGAAGACAAAAAGGTGACGTTGGGTAGCTTCTTACTTTGGCAGTGTTATTAGTAAAGACGGTGGAAGCAGTGAAGATGTTAAAAGTAGAACAGCAAAGGCTCAGGTGTTTCTTCACTGTTAAAAAAAGGTTTGGAAGAATAGGAAGGTAAGTCTGCAAACCAAAATTAGAATATTGGAAGCTACAGTAATGACAGTGGTCAAATATGGCTCTGAAGCATCGGCGCTCCGAAAAGCGGGTGAAAATTTACTACATGTTTTCCAGAGAAATTGCCTACGGATTGTTCTGGATACCCGGCTGACTGACCGTATTTCAAACAGTAGGTTGTACGAAAAATGTGGTTCCATCCAGCTTTCTAGGGCTATAATGAATTAAGGTTGAGATGGCTAGGCCACGTTCTTCGGATGAAGAATGACAGATTGCCGAAGATTGTCCTTTTTGGCACACCGTCTGAGGCTAAAAGGAAAGCGGGTTGTCCTCGTCTGGGAAGGGGGGATGTCATAAATAAATACTTAAAGGAAATGGGAACTTCCTGGGAGTGTGTAAAGAGGGAGGCCTTGAATAGGTTAGGTTGGAGGAGGAGCGTTGATGCTGCGGTGAGTTACTAGTAGTATTTAGAATTAACAGAATCAGTGACATCACGCTTTTTCACAACATAATATTTAAGGGTCTGTGAGGAGAAAGTTTGGACCTTGTTTGAATCCTGAAAGGTACTTTCCTTACTAATTAAACTAGTTGACGTCTCCAGAGAGATGGTCATGAAGATTAGGTCATCTAAGATTAAAGTTTTGAAACGCGTCTTTCCCGAGGAAACCTCTACCATGCTTGACGGTACACTCCCATAGAAGTAGTTGGTGAATTTACATACCTGGGTATACAACCATAAGAAAGACTACTGCGACAAAGCTGTTTGAATACAGGGAAGGCTAGAGCTTTTGTCCTGATTCAAGCAAAAATAACAGCCTGTCAGTCAGCAACTTATTAACGCGCTTCTTATCTTGAGTCACTTCTTAATTTTTAAATTTTCTTTCAGTTTTTAGTAAGTTCCAGTTTCTTACGGGACCCAAAGATCGAATCACGCTGCAGGAATGCACTGCAGGGCCGCCGCAGGGACCTTAGTAGTCAAGAAGCGTCGTTAATTCTTAAATAATAAAAAAGTTCTAGTTTCTTTGTTTTAATATTTCATGAGTTTACTTGCTTCAGAAATATATAGCTTTTATTATTTTTTTCACTTCGTCCTTATTATACTAAGTAAAGTATCATCATTTAATTCATCATAGGGATTCATGTAGGCATAATTATGTTTCTTAAACATAAATTGTTTTATCTTTAAGACGTTACAATTGCCTCTCTCATGAACTCAAATATTGACTGACATTTTGAAAATAAGACAGTAATTTGGTAGATAAAATTTAATTTTCTAGCAGTAATTGTTTAAGACCAAATGGGTTATTTTCTGTTTGCAAAACGACTCTTAGCAAAAGTTTATTAAATACAATCTTATAATTTAGTATAATTTTCATTAAATCTGTAATTTTAAAGAGAAAATTGGTTCACAGCATAATTTAGATTATTTTTAAACTTAAAAATAATGAGTTCTTTAATTAATTTCATCTTTCTTGTTTCTTCCTCAAGGTTACTGTCAGTTTCAGCTACAAACAGGATTTCAACTCTCTTTCCCAGCTTTTTGCGTGTTAGTTTTTCCGCTTTCCTAACAAACTCGAAAATTTGAAGATTTTATATCTGCGGAGTATCAACTTTGAAAATTTCACTTGTTCTTTCGAAATACTTGCGAAAGACAAAAATTATTGATGCAAACAGAAAATATACTAATCAAAGGAAATGTCACCAAAGTGTCAGGTAAAATCACATTGGGAAATTGATACAGCTGGTGCAGCATCAATTTCTAATAGAAAACTCTCGGCTCTTCAGAAAGTATGAGCATAAGGTGAATTTCCAGTGGGGGGACATGGGGGGAAGGAATTTTTTCAAGGAGATTTTCCAATGGAAAATTATCTGTGGAGGCATTTTACCGGGGGAATTTTCCTGGGGGCTGCTAAACACCAAAAATAGTAGGCTGTTAGGTATTCTTATTAGTTCTTGAAAATCAAATAATAGATATCAGACAGTTCGTAGTAACGAACTGTAAGTAAGGAACGACTGAGCTCAATAGTAATCAAAACTCAAAAAACAGAATTTTGATATCAATAGATACATAATAGGAATCAAATTATTATGGTAATTCCAGATCTATAAAATCAAAATTTAAGAGCCTGAGAAAATTTGCCTGATTTTTGAAAAACGACCCCTAAGGACCAAGGAATCTCAATTAAAATCACACAGTAAGATTCAGCGTACCCGACAACCCTGCAGTAGAAATTTCAAGCTCCTATATAGAAAAGTGTAAAATTTTGCTATTTTTGCCAGACGAAAGATCACGGATTCGTGTTTATTTGTTTATTATTATTTTTTTCCAGTGGCATCATATCGAAACAATGGTCCGAAGAGATTGAGAGAGGGTGCATTCAAACGGAAATTAAAAATTCTAGTGCCCTTTTTAAGTGACTAAAAATATTGGAGGACAAATGGTCCTCCTCCCACGCCCCTGCTTCCCCAAAGTTATCCGATCAAAACTTTAAGATAGCCATTATGATCAGTATAGTCGAAGATCAAATAATCATGTGGTAAACCATTGAGGGCCTAATGAAAAGCAGGTTGTTCTCGAATGACATAAAAATTAGTCGTGAGAACAGAGTTTATTGAAAATCGGAATTTCCTGGGAGGGTGTAAAGAAGGAGGCATTGAATAGATTGAGATAGAAGAGGAGCAAGCGTAGCTGGGTTGGCTTCAGGTGGCTTGGTGCTGAAATGAGCTGTTGGTAGTAGTAGCAGTGTTAGTAGTAGTGGTAGTAGTAGCAGTGTTAGTAGTAGTGGTAGTAGTAGTCGAAGTAGTATTATTATTAGTAGTAGTAGTAGTAGTAGCAGTAGTAGCAGTAGTTGTTGTAGTAACATAAAAAAGAAAACGACCAAAAATATGGTTTTTAAAGGCCAAATGAAAATACTGAAGAAAACACAGAAAGCAAATATTTTCGAGAGAATAACCACCTCTCTTCTTCAGCGCAAACAAAATAGTATGATCAAGGAAAAAGCAAAAACCAAAAAACAAGCACGGAAAGTACAACAAAACCAATGAAAGAGACGCCAAAAAATTAAATAAAATTCAACAAAAGACCCAAAATTAAAAAAAAGTAAAACAAAATACCTAACAAACAATAAAAGTGAGTTATTCACCAATATCCACGAAATGCACAAGATCCAAACAAATTCTGAACTGCCAACGACGGATACTAATGAACAACTGAGAAATAAAAGAAAAAATTCATTCACTCAAACAAACGAAGCAACTGTGCTCCCCCCAACTGTGACACTTGTGGAGTGTATGAAGATATACGCCACATCATCTTTAACTGTAGAAAATACGAAAAAGAGAGAGAAGTACTAAGAAATTGCTGTGAGAAGGCATTTAGTGCATTCACAATGCGTTCTGTTCTGGGACATCACACGTCTCCTCCTTGGGCTAAAAAACTAAGCACAAACCTATTAGGCAGATTTGTTAAGACTACTGGTTTGGTTCATTCCCTATAAATTTATTTTATTTTTTTCTAAATTATTATTACCTGTTCAATAGGATTTTTAGAATTGCCCCATTTATCATTTTAGGCATATTTTATCGACATTTGGTTGTATTGTTATTGGTTATAATGTGTAAAATTTGTATTACTTTTTATTATTGTGTTGTACATGTATTTTAATTGATGTTTGACAATGTATAGCTGCAGTATTTTGATTCCCGTTTTTCAACGCAGGCAGTTGCTGCAGGCAAATAACCCCCCTCCATTAGCAAGTCAAGCGATACTGTTCTGGCTCAGTGAATAATGACTAAGTGACACCCAAGCAAGCTAGTGATCATAGAAGGCACAGAACAACTGAGTGATACGAACGCATATGACCTATTGGTCGAACGCGTCAAACCCCAAACAACAACAACAACAAACGAAGCAGCAATTCAATAAATTGGAGAACTAGGTCACCTGATTTCTGATTTTTATCGTTGCATTTCTTGCGGATATCCTTTGAGACCTAAGGGGTTGATGATGTATTTGATTATGTGATTGGGGAAGTGGTTCAATGTTTATTTTAGGGATTACTAAAGTATCGGCTTCTCTTTTGAGGAAACTGAAATATGACTCATTTATTCTTAAATCACCTGAATCTCTGTTCAAAGCTAGACCTAATGCTGGTATTTATAAATTTCAACAGCTTCTCTGTAGTGCTGGACAATACCTTTGTCATGCGAAATTAGCCTAGCTTGGTTAAATAAAACAGTATGGTCTGGATTATTAAATATGTGTTTTGAGAGGGCAGAGTCAAAATTTTCCGTTTTTTCCGCTTTCTAAGGGTGTTATTAATTGAGGTAGAGTGCTGAGTTAATCTATCCGTAAGTCGTTGATCAGTTCTTCCAATGTACCAAAGACCACAGAGCAAGGAATTCTGTAGATACCTGAGTTTTCTTTTATCGGGATAGGGTCGATAGGTTTAACTCCAAAGTTATAGATTAACTCTTTCTCAATTTTTAGAATTGTGCTGAAACCATACTTATCCCAGAATTTGTCTTATATTCAAGCCGCACCAGTTCTATTTTGACCACCTCTTTACTGATTCCGCTTTAACGTTTCACCCCTAGCTCTCATTGATGCGATGTTTTTTACGCATGATGGCTCATGGATAGTGGATACAGGAAAATCACAAACATATTCACACAAAAACGGTCATCTGCATCCGTGGAAGTGAAAAAAAGGTATTATTATAAATTTAATCACCATGGGAATAGGCTGAATCAAACAGTTCGTGGCAACGAACTGTAGAAGGAGCGACCCGGGTCAATAGTAACCAAAACTCTAAAAAACGGAATTTTTATACCGATAGCTACATCAAAAGAATTTATTTTAATGCTGATTTTAAATATATAAGTTTCATTAAGTTTAGACTTACCCATCAAAAGTTACGAGCCTGAGAAAATTTGCTTTATTTTAGAAAATAGGGGGAAAACCCCTTAAAAGTCATAGAATCTTAACGAAAATCACAACATCAGATTCAGCGTATCAGAGAACACTACTGTAGAAGTTTCAAGCTCCTATCTACAAAAATGTGGAATTTTGCATATTTTGGTACAAGACAGATCACAGATGCGTGTTTATTTGTTTGTTTTTTTGTTTTTTTCCCAGGGGTGATCGTATAGACCCAGTGGTCCTAGATTATCGTGAGAGGGCTCTTCTTAAGCAAAAAAAAATTGGAGGGCACCTAGGCCCCCACCCACGCTCATTTTCTCCCAAAGTCCCCGGATCAAACTTCTGAGACAGCCATTTTATTCAACACATTCGAAAAACCTAATAACTATGTCTTTGGGGACGACTTACTCCCCCACAGTCCCCGTGGGAGAGGCTGCAAGTTACAAAACTTGACTAGTGTTTACATATAGTAATAGTTATTGGGAAGTGTATAGACGCTTTCAGGGGGATTTTTTTGGCTGGTGGAGGGGTTGAAGGGAGGAGGTTATGTGGGGGGAGCTTTTCATGGAGGAATTTGTCATGGGAAAAGAAAATTTCCATGTAGGGGCGAAGGTTTTTTTTAGCATTTTTTTAAAGAACAATGAAAAATAAATATGAAAATGTTTTTTTTTTCAACTGAAAGTAGGGAACAGCATTAAAATTTAAAACGAACAGAGATTATTACGTATATAAGGGGTTCACTTCCTCCTAATACCTCGCTCTTTTCACTGAGGTGATTTTATTAATTTCAATACGGCCTTTGTGATTCAGGGGTCATTCTTAAGGAATTGGGACAAAATTTAAGCTTTAGTGTAAAGAGTGAGGTATTGACGAGGGGAAGACCCCCTCATATGCGTGATAAATAGAAGTTCGTTACGTAACTTAATTCTTAAGTTACGTATATTTTTACTAATAAAAACTTCCGTAAAAAAATAAAAGTTTTAGTTGCCTTTTACATAGGAGGGTAACTAGGCCTGCTCCCTCGCTCCTTTTTCCTCAAAATCGTCCAATCAAAACGATGAGAAAGCCATTTAGCCAAAATAAAAAAAAAAATATGCAAGTTTCATTTTAATTATTCATGTGTGGAGAGCCAAAATCAAAACATGCATTAATTCAAAAACGCTCAGAAATTAAATAAAAAAACTACTTTTTTTAACTGAAAGTAAGGAGCGATATTAAAACTTAAAACGAACAGAAATTAGTTGAGAAATAAGTTGAGAAAATAAGTTTAGAAATAAGTTGAGAGAAAGAGTCAAACTTTAGCGTAAAGAGCCAGGCTTTGAGAAGGGAACAGCCCCTTTCATATACGGAGTAATTTCTGTTCGTTTTAAGTTTTAATATCGCTCCTTACTTTCAGTAAAAAAAAACTTGTTTTTTTATTTAATCAGGTTCTAGAATCCAATTCAAATACTCAAAGGACTAACCTCTATTTGCCTAGGCTAGCTATGCCTATTTATAAAATATAATTCTTATCTTCAATGATCACTTCCCTGGAAGTATCCTCCCAGGCCTTGAGCCTTAAAATCTTGTATTAAAAGAACCTTCGTGTTCTTTATTAAATATTGAAAGATAACTTCTAATAAACATGATTTGGTTTCTCAGTTACTTTACATTTATCGTTCAAAGAATCTTCCAGTTCAAAATAACAGATGCGATTTTCAACGGCTTAGTAGAAGTATTTCAACACATCCACTGTACCGTTAAACTTGCAGAAAAAATGGAGGAAGTTTTACAGATCGCACAAAAAGGCCGTTTTGCATTAGTGGGAACGCAGGGTTAGTATTTTGAGCACCAATTTTTGTTCAATAGCTCACGGAGTTCTAACTCCAGATATTTAAAAAAAAAATGTAAATCCTTGAAAATTGCAGAATACCGATTTTCAAGTTTCCATTTCCTTTTTGTAGCAAATTTAAATATTTATAAGTTGTCTGTACCTTATTAAATGGTGGAATACCAGACTGCCTTTTTAGAAAGTCAAAAAGCCTGGTTGAAAAGTAGTTTCCTTTTTTCAAGAATAAAAGACAAGATTTCCCAGTCTCTGCAATTTTTTCTTTAAAAGTTATGAGAAAATAGCCCGCAAGGGAAAATTTTATGAAATGCCTTTATAATGTCTTCAAAGAAAGGCGTAAGATTCTCATTAGCAGTGTTAAGGGGGAGAATATATTAAAAAACTTGCTCGTGTCAAGAATTTACGTACTTTCTGTTCTATACTGAGGTATGAAGTAAAAAAGGAGGTTATATTTTTCTCAATGGTTTTGAGCGCTAGGGGAAGAAACATCTTAATTTTGATTCAGGGGAGGAACCTTAATAGCTATGGTCTAAGAAAGAATTAAATTTACAAAGAAACAACAAGTATTTCGACTGGAAGTAAAGAGCAATATTGAAACTTAAAATCAACAGAAATTGTTCCGTATATGGGGTAGGCTGTTCCTCCACTACTAACTGCTTGCACTAAAGATTTTTAGTGCTTTAAAAAAGATTTTTATACCAATTCAATGGTTCTTGTATTTCAGCAGTCGTTCTTAAAGAATTCAGAAAAAAATCAAACTGCAGCGTAAAGATCGAGGTAGCCAGGGATACTTCCTTTTTGTTTTAAGTTTCTATGTTGCTCCTTACTTTCAGTTGGAAAAAACATTTGTAAATTGATTGGTAGTGCTCCGCTTTTTAAGTTTTTCTGCTTAAGAATCAAAATTTTGGATTATAATTAATTTTCAAACAGTTCGTGGTAACGAACTGTAGTAAGGAGCGACCCGGCTCAATAGTAACCAAAACTCTAAAAAATTGAATTTTGATATCAATAGCTACATCAAAAGAATCGCATTTTAATGCTGATTTTAAATATATAAGTTTCATCAAGTTTAGTCTAACCCATCAAAAGTTACGAGCCTGAGAAAATTTGCCTTATTTATGAAAATAGGGGGAAACACCCCCTAAAAGTCATAGAATCTTAACGAAAATCACACCATCAGATTCAGCGTATCAGAGAACCCTACTGTAGAAGTTTCAAGCTTCTATCTACAAAAATGTGGAATTTTGTATTTTTTGCCAGAAGACAAATCACGGGTGCGTGTTTATTTGTTTTTTTTTTTTTTTGTTTCTTTTTTTTTTCCCAGGGGTCATCGTATCGACCAAGTGGTCCTAGAATGTCGCAAGAGGGCTCATTCTAACTGAAATGAAAAGTTCTAGTGCCCTTTTTAAGTGACCAAAAAAATTGGAGGGCATCTAGGCCCCCTCCCACGCTCATTTTTTTCCCAAAGTCAACGGATCAAAATTTTGAGATAGCCATTTTGTTCAGCATAGTCGAAAAACATAATAACTATGTATTTGGGGATGATTTACTCCCCCACAATCCCTGGGGGAGGGTCTGCAAGTTACAAACTTTGACCAGTGTTTACATATAGTAATGGTGATTGGGAAGTGTACAGACGTTTTCAGGGGGATTTTATTTTGTTTGGGGGGTGGGGCTGAGGGGAGGGGGCTATGTTTGAGGATCTTTCCTTGGAGGAATCTGTCATAGGGAAAGAAAAATTCAAGGAAAAGGGCGCATGATTTTCTAGCATTATTATAAGAAAACAATGAAAAATAAACATGAAAACGTTTTTTCAAATGTTAGGAAGGAGTAGCATTGAAACTTAAGACGAACAGAGATTATTACACATATGAGGGGTTCTAAAAATACTTTAGCATAAAGAGCGAGGTATTTAGGAGGAGATAAATACCTCGCTCTTTATGCTGAAGTGTTTTTAGTAATTTCAACTATTTATTCTACGGCCTTTCTGATTCAGGGGTCATTCTTAAAGAATTAGGACAAAGCTTAAGATTTAGTGTAAAGAGCGTGGCATTAACGAGGATACAAACCCCCTTGTATACATAATAAAAATATAAGATTATGAAAGTTTGTTACGTAAGTTGCTAATTTATAAGTTACGTATATTTTTTACTAATAAAAACGTTCGTTAAAAATTAAAAGTTCTAGTTGCCTTTTTAAGCAACCGAAAAATTGGAGGGAAACTAGGCCTCCTTCTCCACCCCTTATTTCTCAAAATCGTCTGATTAAAACTAAGAGAACGCTATTTAGCCAAAAAAAGAATTAATATGCAAATTTCATTTTAATAATTTATGTGCGGAGAGCCAAAACCAAACATGCATTAATTCAAAAACGTTCAGAAATTAAATAAAAAAAAAATAATTTTTTTAGCTGAAACTAAGGAGCAACATTAAAACTTAAAACGAACAGAAATTACTCCGTATATGAAATGGGTTGTCCCATCCACAATCCCTCGCTCTTTACGCCAAAGTTTCACTCTTTGCCACAATTCTACTTTTTAAAACAATTAAAAGCTTTAGCGTAAAGAGCGAGGGATTGTGGAAGGGACAACCCATTTCATATACGGAGTAATTTCTGTTCGTTTTAAGTTTTAATGTCGCTCCTTACTTTCAGCTAAAAAAATTAGTTTTTTTTTTATTTGATTTTTTTAACAAAATTCATACATCTAGTGAAAATTTTTGATAACAGTATTTTCGTTGAATAAATTCTCAACCATATTTTCATTACATAGTTTTGGGCGAACGGTAATTCTATTATTTTAAATAGATTGAAATTTTCAGCGACTTTTGATCAAACAGTTCGTGGTAACGAACTGTAGTAAGGAGCGACCCGGCTCAGTAGTAACCAAAACTCTAAAAAATTGAATTTTGATATCAATAGCTACATCAAAAGAATCGCATTTTAATGCTGATTTTAAATATATAAGTTTAATCAAGTTTAGTCTTACCCATCAAAAGTTACGAGCCTGAGAAAATTTGCCTTATTTAAGAAAATAGGGAGAAACACCCCCTAAAAGTCGTAGGATCTTAACGAAAATGACACCATCAGATTCAGCGTATCAGAGAACCCTACTATAGAAGTTTCAAGCTCCTATCTACAAAAATGTGGAATTTTGTATTTTTTGCCAGAAGACAAATCACGGGTGCGTGTTTATTTGTTTGTTTTTTTTTTTTGTTTTTTTTTTTTTTCTTTTCCCCAGGGGTCATCGTATCGACCAAGTGGTCCTAGAATGTCGCAAGAGTGCTCATTCTAACGGAAATGAAAAGTTCTAGTGCCCTTTTTAAGTGACCAAAAAAATTGGAGGGCATCTAGGCCCCCTCCCACGCTCATTTTTTTCCCAAAGTCAACGGATAAAAATTTTGAGATAGCCATTTTGTTCAGCATAGTCGAAAACCATAATAACTATGTCTTTGGGGATGACTTACTCCCCCACAATCCCTGGGGGAGGGGCTGCAAGTTACAAACTTTGACCAGTGTTTACATATAGTAATGGTTATTGGGAAGTGTACAGACGCTTTCAGGGGGATTTTATTTTGTTTGGGGGTTAGGCTGAGGAGAGGGGGCTATGTTGGAAGATCTTTCCTTGGAGGAATCTGTCATGAGGGAAGAAAAATTCAATGAAAAGGGCGCAGGGTTCTCTAGCACTACTATAAGAAAACAATGAAAAATAAACATGAAAACGTTTTTTCAAATGAAAGGAAGAAGTAGCATTGAAACCTAAAACAAACAGAGATAATTACGCATATGAGGGGTTCTAAAAATACTTTAGCATAAAGAGGGAGGTATTTAGGAGGAGATAAATACCTTGCTCTTTATGCTAAAGTATTTTTAGTAATTTCAACTATTTATTCTACGGCCTTTCTGATTCAGGGGTCATTCTTAAAGAATTGGGACAAAACATACGATTTAGTGTAAAGAACGAGGTATTAACGAGGGTACAAACCCCCTCGTATACATAATAAAAATATAAGGTTATGAAAGTTTGTTACGTAAGTTAATTCTTAAGTTACGTGTATTTCTTACTAATAAAAACGTTCATTAAAAATTAAAAGTTCTAGTTGCCTTTTTAAGTGACCGAAAAATTGGAGGGCAACTAGGCCTCCTTCTCCACCCCTTATTTCTCAAAATCGTCTGATCAAAACTAAGAGAAAGCCATTTAGCCAAAAAAAGAATTAATATACAAGTTTCATTTTAATAATTTATGTGCGGAGAGCCAAAACCAAACATGCATTAATTAAAAAACGTTCAGAAATTAAATAAAAAAACTAATTTTTTTAGCTGAAAGTAAGGAGCGACATTAAAACTTAAAACGAACAGAAATTACTCCGTATATGAAATGGGTTGTCCCCTCCGCAATCCCTCGCTCTTTACGCTGAAGTTTGACTCTTTGCCACAATTCTACTTTTTAAAACAATTAAAAGCTTTAGCGTAAAGAGCGAGGGATTGCGGAGGGGACAACCCATTTCATATACGGAGTAATTTCTGTTCGTTTTAAGTTTTAATGTCGCTCCTTACTTTCAGCTAAAAAAATTAGTTTTTTTATTTAATCTCCTACAGGGCTGAAGCCATTGCAACCTAAAAAAAGGGCTCTATGACGTTTGAATGCATTGCGTACCATTTGCTTAAATACATTGAAATATGGTAAACAAATAGGAAAAGAGAAGTATTATCGTTTCAAGTCGCTTAAAACAAACCTTCTGGTAGCACTTGTAACCCAAAAGAATTTACCTGCAGGAGCTCAAGATGCCCCTTTACTTTTTACACTTCTGTATCCTTAGGTATGTGAATGCTATATTTTAATGATATATAGACAAAGATTGTCACAATGGGAGATGCGCTGTTACCCCCTCCTCCCATCCCATCCCCGCTAGGACCAATAATAAAGGCATAGACAAAAAGTTGTCTCGGACTGACTAGGGATTAAATATTAATTCCCCTTCCCTTCCAAAAACCTCTTTCAATATTTATCTCAAGGTTCAATCGGAGTTGTGATATTCGGGCGTTAAAATTCATTTTTTGAAGTATCTCTCCCCTTCCTACAAAATGACCCACCACCAGAGGCGTCATTTGGGGGGGTCAGGGGTGTGCAAATGCCCACCCCAGATTTTCTAGAGGGGCCCAAGCTTCCACCACAAAGGCCCTTTTCCGGCCATAATTATCCATTATGTCCAACATAATCCATTCTGTTCAAATGATTTGAACTAACTGCACGCCTATTAGCCAAAAAGAGCGTAATTACCTGACGACCCTTGGGGTAATTACGCTATTTGCTATTAATCATTGTAAACTTTGAAAGTAGGTTAGATTCATAATAAAAGTCTCAAGTTCTGTCAAATGCACCTGTCAGATTTGGCCCAAATGGCGCCTCTGCCCACCACCCCTCCTTCAAAATAGCTGATGCGCACTTTCACATCACTATATATAATATTACATGGGAAATACAAAGCCAATCATTTTAGTTAAATGAAGATTTTAATTAAATGTCAGAAACCATTTTTTGGAACAAGAAGGGAGGTATCACCCCGCAATACCCTTATTCAGACTTATTCTAAACAAAAGGAGATGAGAGATCAAATCAACCCCCACACCCCTTTTTTATATATATCAGGGTTTATGGGTAGTTAGACAACTTGGGTATTGAAAAGCGCTCTTTTAGGCATCACACCCCTCCCTTACCTACACAACTAGCCGTCACCACTCCTTCATAATCAAATAGTTCGTGGTAACGAATTGTAGTAAGGAGCGACCCGGCTCAATAGTAAACGAAACTCTAAGAAACGGAATTTCGATACTAAAAGATATATCAAAAGAATCGGATTTTTATGCTGATTTTAAATATATAAGTTTCATCAAATTTAGTCTTTGTCATCAAAAGTTACGAGCCTGAGAAAATTTGCCTTGTTTTGGAAAATAGGGGGCAACACCCCCTAAAAATTATAGGATCTTAACGAAAATTACACCATCGCATTCAGCGTATCAGAGAACCCTAAAGAAAAAATTCCAAGGTCCAATCTACAAAAATGTGGAATTTCGTATTTTTTGCCAGAAGACAAATCACGGGTGTGTGTTTATTTGTTTTTTTGTTTTTGTTTTTTTTTTTCCCCAGGGGTCATCGTATCGACCAAGTGGTCCTAGAGTGTTGCAAGAGGGCTCATTCTAACGGAAATGAAAAGTTCTAGCGCCCTTTTTAAGTGACCAAAAAAATTGGAGGGCACCTAGGCCCCCTCCCACGCTCATTTTTTCCCAAAGTCATTGAAAGAGAAATTCAATGAAAAGGGCGCAGGACTTTCTAGCATTACTATAAAAAAAAACAATGAAAATATAAACATGAAAAAGTTTTTTTCAATTGAAAGTAAGGAGAAGCATTAAAACTTAAAACGAACAGAGATTATTACGCATATGAAGGGTTCTAAAAATACTTTAGCATAAAGAGCGAGGTATTTAGGAGGAGATAAATACTTCGCTCTTTATGCTAAAATTTTTTTAAATAATTTCAACTATTTATTCTACGGCCTTTCTGATTCAGGGGTCATTCTTAAAGAATTGGGATAAAACGTAACGTAAGTTACGTAAGTTATGTACGTTTGTTACGTAAGTTAATTCTTAAGTTACGTTTTTTTTTTACTAATAAAAACGTTCGTTAAAAATTAAAAGATCTAGTTGCCTTTTTGAGTAACCGAAAAATTGGAGGGCAACTAGACCTCCTTCCCCACCCCTTATTTCTCAAAATCGTCTGATCAAAACTAAGAGAAAGCCATTTAGCCAAAAAAAGAATTAATATGCAAATTTCCTTTTAGTAATTTATGTACGGAGAGCCAAAATCAGACATGGATTAATTCAAAAACTTTCAGAAATTAAATAAAAAAAAACAAGTTTTTTTAAATGAAAGTAAGGAGCGACATTAAAACTTAAAACGAACAGAAATTACTCCGTATATGAAAGGGGCTTTTCCTCCTCGACACCCCGCTCCTTGCACTAAAGTTTGATTCTTTCTCGCAACTCTACTTTTTAAAACAATAAAACAATAAAACAAAACAATAAACACTGTGGAATTCTGTATTTTTTGCCAGAAGACGGATCACGGATGTGTGTCTATTTTTTGTTTATTTTTTTGTATTTTTTTCCCAGGGGTGATCATATCGACTCAGTGGCTCTAGAATGTCGTGATTGGGCTCATTCTAGCGGGAATTAAAATTTCTAGAGCCCTTTTTAAGTGATCAAAAAATTGGAGGGCACCTAGGCCCCCTCCCACGCTCGGTTTTTCCTAAAGTGACAGGATCAAAATTATGAGATGTTACATACTGTTACATACTATTATACACTGGAGGCTGATTTGATTGGAAACTGGAAGTTCTTCCCCCACCTTTCATGCCCTTTTCCCCTAAAATGCATTCAATTAACATTTTTAGAGCTATTTTGTTCAAAATAGTCTCGAAGTCAAACAACTATGAACCAAAGGATAACAAATCCCCCAAAGCCCCCAAGGGAAGGGCTATAATTTATGCCAGTTGTCCAATGTTAGCATATAAGCTTTTTTGGAGCCACAAGTCGTAGAAACCACGGGGAGGCATTATTCGATTAGAAATCGAAAGTTCTTGTGCCCCTTTTAAGAGTCCAAAGTAGTCAAAGGGCAACCAGTCCCCCACAAGCTCTTTTTCCCTAAATGCATCCAGTCAAATTTGAGATAGCTATGTTGTTAAAAATCGTACAAAGGCCGAATAACTATGCTTCTGAGGTTGAGCCCCCACCTAGCCCGCTGGAAAAGGGCTGTAAGTTCTGCAAGTTGCTTATTGTTAACATATAAGGTTTTTATGAAGGAGTGGTCGTGTAAACTTTGATTAAAAATCGAAAGTTTTAGTGCTCTTTTTAGAATCAAAATCTAGCAAAGGGCAACCAGTCCCCCTTCCATGTCCTTTCCCCCAAATGCATCACATGAAAATTTTGAGATAGCCATTTTGTTCAAACAGGTTCAAAGGTAAGATAACTATGCCCAATAACTCCAGGGTTGACACATCTCACCGCAGTCTCAGGGCAAGGGCTATAAGCTATGTAATTTGCCTATTGTTAAAAGGATTTTCATTGGCAGAGAAGGCATGTTTAATTCTGGATCTCCAAAAAAGTTTTGGGCATTGTAGTGAAACTTTAAGGAAATGCTGAGAGGGATGTCGAATCTAATGAAAATGTTCTATGTGCTTACTCGTTGTTAAAAGCGATTATTATTAATATCGAAATAATAACTTAGGGTATAAGGTCGAAAATTTCAAGATATGCTCAGGAGATGTAGAAAGAGACATTTTTAGGTAACCAAACCCCTTCCCTGCTCTCTTTAGGCACCCCCTCTTCTCAACAGTGATCGAAATTTTGAAATTATAATCTTGTTCGAACAATTGAAAAGGTATATTAGCTATACTGCCAGGAATGTGACACCTCCACTGCCACGGGGCAAGGATTGTGAACTGCAATTTCCCCATTGTTTTTATGCAGGATTTATCATTAGAAAAAGGGAAATATTTGATTCTGGGTGTGTCTGAAAAGGCTAAGGGCATTAAGGTTAAACCTTGGAGAATCTTGAGGGGTATATTACACTAAATCAAAAGGCACTGTGTGAATCCAGTTTATCAAAAAGGAGGATCTACAAAAAAAACAATGACTAAGTCCTTTAGAAACAACACTGTTCTAAGCGTAATCTGCCGTCTCCTAATAATACTCATTGGGTTGTGTCAGTCTTACACTTTCACTTGTTTCTTGCTTTTGTTGCACAAAAGGAGTTCAAAAATGAAAATATCGCAGAAGAGACTCTATTTTCAAGAACTATTAAAAATAATTTATTTTGCTAAAATTAAAATAGTCAAAGAAGAATGTTTATTCCAAAAATAGTTTTTAAAATGCTGAGTTGCAACTCATAAGTGGTGAATATCACAATATTTTTGGATAAGTGCTGTTATATCTAGGAATGGGCTCGTTAGTCATCCATAGGCTAAAGTTTTCACGACAAATCCTAGTATTTTTTTAAAGTCCTCAACACAGTTAATCTATTTTGGGCTCTTTTTTGATTTGTCAAAGACAGTCAAACTTTATTTTTTATTCAGATTTATTGCTACATTATCATTACATTTTGGCAGATTTAATACAACTATTTTCTATTTTAAGTTCAAATTTTCTGTTCAGAATGAGAAACCAATTCTAAAAACATTACCTCATATCAGAGTCACTTATATTTTGTGGCTTTGCAGTTAATTGAGTAACAGATTTCCGAAAATTGTCCTTTTCGGCCAACCATCTAGGACTAAGCGTAAAGCAAGTTGTCCATGGGTGGGATTGGAGGATCTCGTAAAGAAAGATTTTAGGAAAATGCAAACCTCCTTGGAGAGTGTAAGAAGTGAGGCTTCTTACACTTTCCGAAAAGTGTGGGAAGTGCGGGAAAATGGGGGGATGGAGGAGGAGCATACGCAGTTGTTTTAGCCTCAGGCGACTTGGTGCTGAGGTGAGTTAGTAGTAGTAGTTGTAGTAGCTTACTGATATGTTTGTCTCACTCAATAATATAATGGATAAAAAATACCCGCTATTCTGTCTAAATTTTCTATTCGTGATCTTATTCTTATGAACTGTCTTACAAACAAAGAAAGTTAAAGAAAGAAAAGTTACGTTTAAGAGAAATAGTCAAGCTTACTGCCTAACACTAATTTCTTATTACATGCTTAGATACCCAGTACGTGAGGCCCTTCATATTTATCTCCAATGCTGATTCAACATATTATGCACCATTCATCAAATTAATCCACTGTTTATCCATACACTTGACATCCCCTTCATTAGATATCGATAAACTATTAGCATAAATCTTCGAGTAGAGCGGAACTCGATTCACTAAGTGACTGATTTGCAGCTTCTAAATCTCTTTTTTTTTTTGTTCTTTTGCTTTGCTTGTTCGCTTGCCCTTCTTTTGGGGAGAGTACTGACATCCAAGGTTGAACACTTGAGATAGAATAATAAAAAAAAATCTTGCTAGCAAGTCAGCAAGGAGAATTTTCGTATAAGAATAAAGAATAAGTAAAAACTAAAATAATAAAATATGAATAACGGTAACATAATATACCTTCCTAGGAAGTTTCAAGACAGTCGGAAAACAAAACTTCTGTGTGTATTAGTTTCTATGTATACAGCCATTAGCTGTAATTTTTAAGAAATACTGAGACTCTTAAATAATCCATTAGTTGAAGTTGATGGATTCGAACCTGATAGATGGTTAAAGGTAATTAGTTATGACCAGCAAGGCACATACAGTCCTTAAGCACAAAAATCAGAATTTGATCCTAATATAATAGCGTCAGTCATTAATAGAGCCACCATTTTTCCGGGGAGAGCTTGAGTCATAATAAATATTTTCCATCTATTAATTATGTAAGTTTTTAGTTATCGTAATTCTAGAAAAAAGTGGTAGTACTAAATATATTGAATTCTACGAGCAAATATTACTGTGAATAAAAAAAATACTAAAATGAAAAGAAATTAAAATGAATAATTTTGTTTCAGATAAAGATAATATATGGAGCTATGGATAACCGGAAAAAACTAAAACGATCAGAAATTAAAATGAAATAAGTCAAACTTATGTGAACAGAAATCATTTCAAAAGAGGGTAGTGCTGCACCCCCTAAACTTTCGAAGGGCCAGAGCATCAGAATGTTAAATAAAATGCTCCGTTTGTATATATTTCAAGTGGCAGAATAATCTTAAGGTTGTCTTCTACTAGCTTGCTGACAAAACTGATATGGTACATGAGCTTACTAGCAAATTGGAATGCAAATTGAACTTTTTATGAAATGTCATTTTAATTACAAAATCAATTTCAAGCGAAATAAAATAATTATTTTTACAAAAATGCTTAAAATTTTGATTTTGTGTTGCTGGTCTCTTTTGTATTAATCTAAAATTCAACATCTTTAAAAGCTCCTATACATTGAAATTCCAGAATACCCCCAACGAAAAATCAAAATTTGATATAAGTTAATTAAACCACGATTCGGCACTGATTGAAACTGCACTTAAGTCTATGTTTTTAGCTAACAAAGTTGATGTACCGGTCAAAGTTCCAGAAAAATTTTAACTACTTTTTTTTTCTTTTTCAAGAATTACTCAGATCATCCCGGAAAAGGGGTGAGAAAATATATCAGGCAATAATGGATAAAAACGTTGCTGATGATAAAAAAAAAAATTAATCGTATGCAAAATTGCGCAAGATCAATGCCAGGAAAAACAAACAGGGATAAAAAAAATCACTAAAAAAATTGATAAACAAATTTTATGGAAACCTCGTGTAATACTGGACCAAGACTATAGCTTTTTAGACTATTTTACTGCCTGAGAACAGGACAAGCAATAAATAATAAAAAATGCTGCTGTTGACTAGAAAGGAATCACTTAAATTCAAGAATCGCTCAAAATCAGTTCAGGAAAATAACCAGGGATAAAATAAAACTATCGAGTCAATAAAACTAATGATACACAAGTTAGAGAAATTGCCTACGGATTGTTCTGGGTACCCGGCTGACTGACCGTATTTCAAACAGTAGGTTGTACGTAAAATGTGGTTCAATCCCACTTTCTAGGGCTATAATGAACCGTCTGGGGCTACACGGAATGCAGGTCGTCCTTGTCTGGGTTGGGAGGATGTCATAAATAAATATTTAAAGGAAATGGGAACTTCCTGGGGGGTGTAAAGAGAGAGGTCTTGAACAGATTAGGTTAGAGGAGGAGCGGGCGTAGCTGTGTTGGCCTCAGGTGGATTGGTGCTGCAGTGAGTTATTAGTAGTAGTTAGTAGTAGTATGGAAACCTTGTATAACGCTGGATCAACCCTCAGAATTTTTTTTAGCATATTTTTACTGTCTATGATCACACCAGGGAAAAAGGATAAAACGTACTGTTTATAGCAAAAACTAATCAGTCAAATTTAAGAAGCAGTCAAAATCACTTCAGAAAAAAATAATCAGGGGTAATAAAAAACAACCCAAAATTTCGTTGTCTGTTTTGTTGTCTGTGATCAAGTGAGGTTATAAAGGGAAAAATATGTCGATAATAAAAAACAACAAAAGCAAAAACAAGCATATTCCAATTACAATGCAAACAGTTGTGAGATATAACTTCGAATTATAACTTTAGGTTTTTCAGTTTAAAATTTGGACCTGCGAACAAAAATAAAAGTTTTTTCTTAACTTCACTCTCATACTGACAATTATGTCTTTCATAGGATATTTTTATGACTTTGATTTACTTACACGGATGTTTATTCTGGAGGGACAACAAAAAGCTACAGAAAACTTTTTATGAACTTTTAATTTGAGAATTTTTTTAAATTCAAACCATCTTGGTCCCGACAAAACTTTAGTGTCTTTCAAGTTCAGCGATCGCTCTTTCAACTAATTAAATATAAAAAAAAACAAGTTTTTTTAACTGAAAGTAAGGAGCGACATTAAAACTTAAAACGAACAGAAATTAATCCGTATATAAAATGGGCTGTCCCCTCCTCAACGCCTCGCTCTTTGCGCTAAAGCGTTTAATTGTTTTAAAAAGTAGAATTGTGGCAAAGAGTCAAACTTTAGCGTAAAGAGCGAGGGATTTCAGAGGGGACAACCCATTTCATATACGGAGTAATTTCTGTTCTTTTTAAGTTCTAATGTTGCTCCTTACTTTCAGTTAAAAAAACAAGTTTTTTATATTTAATTTCTGAATGTTTTTGAATTAATGCATGTTTGATTTTGGCTCTCCGCACATAAATTATTAAAATGAAATTTGTATATTAATTCTTTTTTTGGCTAAATGGCTTTCTCTTAGTTTTGATCAGAAAATTTTGAGAAATCAGGGGTGGGGAAGGAGGCCTTGTTGCCCTCCAATTTTTTGTTACTTAAAAAGGCAACTAGAACTTTTAATTTTTAACGAACGTTTTTATTAGTAAAAAATATGCGTAACTTAAGAATTAAGTTACGTAACAAACTTTTATATTCTTATAGTTTTATTATGTATACGAGGGGGTTTGTACCCTCGTTAATGCCTCGTACTTTACACTAAATCGAAGTTTTGTCCCAATTCTTTAAGAATGACCCCTGAATCAAAAAGGCCGTAGAATAAATAGTTGAAATTACTAAAAATAATTTAGCATAAAGAGCGTGGTATTTATCTCCTCCTAAATACCTCGCTGTTTATGCTAAAGTATTTTTAGAACCCCTCATATGCGTAATAATCTCTGTTCGTTTTAAGTTTCAATGCTACTCCTTACTTTCAATTGAAAAAACATTTTCATGTTTATTTTTTCATTGTTTTTTTTTTATAGTAATGCTAGAAAATCCTGCGCCCTTTTCATTGAATTTATCTTCCCTCATAACATATTCCTCCATTTTTTTGGTCACTTAAAAAAGGCACTAGATGACCTTTTTAAGTGACCAAAAAAATTGGAGGGCACCTAGGCCCCCTCCCACGCTCATTTTTTTTCACAAAGTCAACAGGTCAAAATTTTGAGATAGCCATTTTGCTCCGCAAAGTCGAAAACCATAATAACTATGTCTTTGGAATGACTCACTCCCCCAAAGTCCCTGGGGGAGGGGCTGCAAGTTACAAACTTTGACCAGTGTTTACATATAGTAATGGTTATTGGGAAGTGTACAGACGTTTCCAGGGTTTTTTTTTGGTTTGGGGGTGGGTTTGAGGGGAGGGGGCTATGTGGGAGGATCTCCAAAAGGACATGCCCTTAAAAAGGGCATTTCCGTTAGAATGAGCCCTATTGCGAGATTTTAGGACCACTTGGTCGATACAACAAATAAACAAATAAACACGTACCCGTGATCTGTCTTCTGGCAAAAATACGAAATTCCACATTTTTGTAGATAGGAGCTTGAAATTTTTACTATAGGGTTCCCTGATACGCTGAATCCGATGTTGTGATTTTCGTTAAGATTCTGTGACTTTTAGGGGATGTTTCTCCCTATTTTCCAAAATAAGGCAAATTTTCTCAGGCTCGTAACTTTTGATGACAAAGACTAAATCTAATGAAACTTATATATTTAGAATCAGCATGAAAATTCCATTCTTTTGATGTATCTTTTAGCATCAGGTTTTTAGAGTTTCGTTTAATATTGAGCCGGGTCGCTCCTTACTACAGTTCGTTACCACGAACTGTTTGATATCAAACTCATCTACGTAATTTTTTCATTATTCGGTTTTTGCCATGTTTTGGTATATTCTTCAAATTTGGTTGTTGAATTTAACCAACTGAATGATTCACTAGTTGCTAGGTGCCTTTGCTTTTTTCTTTGCTAGGTGTCTCTGATTTCAAACGAGTTCAAATTATTTTCTCATTGTGTTTTATTTAGAAAAAAAACCCTTGACGCTCTTATGAGTGCAATCTTTAAGAACGGGTAAATAGCACTAATCTCTGCAGCCATTTATATGCATTTTTTTTAAAAGAAAATCATAATAAGAACCAAAATATTTTCCTATAAACTGGCTGTCATAATTTTAGCCAATCCGAATGTTCGACGTGACACGGCAAGCAAATACTGACGGGGATGGAAGTTGCAAGACAATTAACCTCCGAACAAGTTGTCGTAGAGACATAGAGAAAATTTATGAGTTAGACTATTTTTCATGGAGATGGCTCGCTGTGACAGACTGATCAAAAAAGTTCATGGGAAGTGATAGCGGGATTGAACTATTAAAGCTCAGGAACTTAAGAGGATTGTGATCAAATTTTTGAAGTTTGAGAGAATAAAAGGTTTATTTAATTCATCAGCTTCCTTTTCCACGTCTGATTCTGATGAGAATAAGCTTTCAAGCCCTAAAACGGGTCATTTTTAAAATTTTGTTGATAATTCCCTAGCATTTCATGACATTTTGGAACAACAAAAGCAGCTAAAGGCATTTACAACGATTGAATCTTTCAAGATCGTCTTGGATTGTTTTTTACACAATAGATTTTAAATGAGGTATCCCCCTAAAAAACAGCAAACCTAGCAACACTAGATTTAATACGAATGACCACTTACGAGAAACGCAAGGACCACATGAAATAAACTTTAAATGCAGGAATAAAGTTCTACCTTAGGTGGCTAAAGCATATCCTATCAGCAGAAATTACTCCCAAAACAACCTCTGTACTTCACAATAAGTTAGTCATTACTAATTGCTTTAATATCTTTAAGGTATTTAAGAAAATTTACCCCTTCCTTATAAAGTCTACCATGACTAATTTCTCATTTCTAACTAATTTATCTATAATTTAATCTTGA
Organism: Artemia franciscana; assembly: GCF_032884065.1. Lineage (NCBI taxonomy): Eukaryota > Metazoa > Arthropoda > Branchiopoda > Anostraca > Artemiidae > Artemia > Artemia franciscana. Next base: position 37,739,167 of record NC_088879.1, on the reverse strand, counting down.
CCAAACCTTAATAAAACTTAGACTGACAATAAGCTTATAATGACTAAAAAACTTATAATGACTATAAAAATGAAGTTTTATATGACTATAAAACTTATAATGACTATAAATTATGAAAAGGAACATTAAGGGTAAATGCCTATCCTAAGAAAAGCAAATTAAAACTCAAAGCGAGAAGAAAAATAAATACACAAAATAAGTTAAAAACAAAAAGAACTGCAATTATATATATATATATATATATATATTTATATATATATATATATATATATATATATATATATATATATATATATATATATATATATATATATATATATATATATATATATATATATATATATATATATATATATATATATATATATATATATATATATATATATATACCTTTTTTTAAGGTCTTGTTTTTTTTAGATGGTAGCATAACTGTTTAAAGCTGAGGCTCTATTTAGGTTTTTTTATATAATTAAAATAATCTTATTGTTTGTGGAATTTTGGCTTGGTGCCTGGAAATGTTTTGGACTTCGTTTAGTTTGTCTGTTTGGTTTGGTTTTATTTTCCATTTTACAATGAATAAGAATGGTAATATTAACGTTCAAATTGGTCTGCCGAATAATCAAACAGTTCGTGGTAACGAAAAGTAGGAAGGAGCGACACGGCTCAACAGTAACCGAAACTCTAAAAAATGGAATTTTGTTACCAATAGTTACATCAAAAGAATCGCATTTTAATGCTGATTTTAAATATATAAGTTTCATCAAGATTAGTTATACCGATAAAAAGTTACGAACCTGAGAAAATTTATCTCATTTTATAAAATAGGGGGAAACACCCCCCAAAAGTCATACAATCTTAACGAAAATCACACCATCAGATTCAGCGTATCAGAGAGCCTTGTTGTAGAAGTTTCAAGCTCCTATCTACAAAGATGTGGAATTTCGCATTTTTTGCCAGAAAACAGATCACAGATGCGTGTTTATTTGTTTTTTTGTTTGTTTTTTTGTTTTGTTTTTTTCCCCAGGGGTGATCGTATCGACTGAGTGGTCCTACAATGTCTCGAAAGGACTAATTCTAACGGAAATTAAAAGTTCTAGTGCCCTTTTTAAGTGACGAAAAAATTGAAGGGCACCTAGGCCCTCTTCAACGCTATTTTTTCTTCAACGCTATTTTTTCCCAAAAGTCACCGGATCAAAATTCTGAGATAGCCATTTTATAACCGTAGTCGAAAAACCTAATAACTATGTCTTTAGGGACAACTTACTCCCCCGCAGTCTCCGTGAGATGGGCTGCAAGTTACAAACTTTGACCTGGGTTTACATATAGTAATGGTTACTGAGAAGTGTACAGACGTTTTCAGGGGGATTTTTTGGTTAAGGGGGGGGCTTACGCGGGAAGATATTTCCATGGAGAAACTTCTCATGGGGGAAGAGAATTTCATTGAAGGGGCCCAAGATTTTCTAGCATTATTTGAAAAAACAATGAAAAAATAAATATGAAAAGTATTTTCTACTGAAAATAAGGAGCAGCATTAAAACTTAAAACGAACATAAATTATTACGCACATGAGGAGTTTACCTCCTCTTTATACCTCACTCTTTACGCTAAAGTATTTTTAGTAATTTCAACTATTTATTCTACGGCCTTTGTGATTCAGAGGTGATTCTTAAGGAATTAGGACAAAATCTAAGCTTTAGTGTAAAGAGCGAGGCATCGACGAGGGTTGAACCCCCTCATATACACAATAAAAATATACGAATATAGAAGTTAGTTACGTAAGTTAATTCGTAAGTTACGTATATTTACTAATGAAAACGTTTGTAAGAATTTAAAAGTTCTAGTTGCTTTTTTAAGTAATCAAAAACTTCGAGGGCAACTAGGCCTCCTCCCTCGCTCCTTTTTTCTCAAATATTCCGATTAATTGAAATTAATTAATATGCAAACTTCGTTTTAATTATTTATGTGCGGAGAGCAAAGATCAAAACATGCATTAATTCAAAAACGTTCAGAAATTAAATAAAAAAAAAACGAGTTTTTTAAAATGAAAGTAAGGATCAACATTAAAACTTAAAACGAACAGAAATTACTCCGTATATGAAAGGGGTAATAGGTAATTAATATGCAAATTTTGTTTTAATTATTTATGTGCGGAGAGCAAAGATCAAAACATGCATTAATTCAAAAACGTTCAGAAATTAAATAAAAAAAAACGAGTTTTTTAAAATGAAAGTAAGGAGCAACAATAAAACTTAAAACGAACAGAAATTACTCCGTATATGAAAGGGGCTTTTCCTCCTCAACGCCCTGCTCTTTACGCTAAAGTTTCTTACTGTTTTAAAAATAGAGTTAAGAAAAAGAGTCAAACTTAAGCGTAAAGAGCGAGGGACAGGCACGACTGCCTGTCCATGGATTATTCTTTATGGTTGATTGTGTATGGCTATGCTGTTTGACCTATGTGATTGTATGGATGAGTAGGGATAAGATGTCATTCAAGTGCTGATCTATATTAATCACTAATGTAGGAAAACAGTCTTCTTTTTCTCCTTTTGTCTTTTTTTTGTGCTGTTGCATCGGTGATTTCTCTTTTCATTATATATATATATATATATATATATATATATATATATATATATATATATATATATATATATATATATATATATATATATTTTATTTTAATATAATTTAAGTTATATTTAAGTTATTATAATATACAAATTCTAGTTTTTAAGCTGAAAATCTGAGAACTGGAAAAATTATTTTATTTTTAAACCCTTAATAAAACTTTGGCAATAAAAAAAAAATAAAGAGAAATTAATTTTGAAAACCTTACCAAAGAAGAAGTTTTTGAAAGAAAAATAAAGAACTATATTAAAACTTAAGACCAGCAAAAATGAGGCCCTATAATAATTCAAATTTAAAAAAACCACTTATTCCTATCAAGGAATAAATGAAATAAATAGAATTACGTTAAATCATCATATTAAACCAAAAGATAGCAGATACTATATGAGTAAATAGATCATAAAAAAAGTAGAAATTAGAATGAACCTTCAAATCAAACTTATGACAAACAAACGTTACTAAAGCGAAGATTTTGTCATCTGAAAACCTTCCACATCCATAAAACTTGTAAAGGTTGTTACATACTTCGCACTGCATTGAAAACCAAATGAGTTTAAATATATTTTTCTTAAAATTATAACACTGAAAAATCTCCTCTTTGTAGTATTTTCTGCTCCTTTAAGTTTAAATTGAGTATTCATTTTAATTTCGACTCGTTTCATGATTTACTGATTCACCTATGCCAGTATCTATCATCTTTAGAAATACTTAAAAATACTGAAAGCTTTTTTTTCTCTAACTTGAGACGATTCTTAGTTAAATTTTTTGCTTGAGTCATTAGCGGTTTTATGTCTACAGCATTAAAAATTCAAAAGAAAATATTGGAGTAGTCTATGCACTTTTCTAACATTTAGTCCTGATTCTGGCAACTTCCACCTATTTTCAAAGCTTTCCCCGGAAATAACTTTGAACATGTTTTTTTTTTATTTATCTTTAAATGGTGTCACATTTCATCAAAGAAGTTGATACGCAAGATTTTACTGTTCATTTGTCTCAGTCCCCTCAATATTATAATGGAAAAAAATTTTTGTTGCTACTGATTTGTCAAAATTAATCCTAAAAACAGAAAAATAGGTAAATTTCCAGTTCAGAATCTCCCCAACTTACACAAAGAATGAGTGAGTAGCCAAAGAATAAACAAGTCAAGTCTAGCAGGACTATTAAGGAATGGAACAAAACAAGAGCAACATTCTCCGAAGTACCCCCCCCCTCCAAGACCAAATTTTAAAATCAATGGCTAAAAATGTACTTTCCTTCAAGTTTAGTGTCCCCAGGTCGACCCTTCAAAGAATCTTCTGAGCATACAAAGTTTTGACTAAAAATCTTTTCTATTTTTTCTAAATTATGTTGTCATCTACAAATTCTATAGACAAAGTTTTTAGCAAACGCGGTATTTTACGGCAACCCTTCACTATTTCCAGTTATATTAGTGCTGAGAGACAATGTTTCTTTTTAAACCTAATTGCAAAAACTATATATTAATTATCATCAAAACCTTTTTGAAAGAAAACCAAGGGTAAAATAAGCTTATCAGAAAGGCTCCAGTTAGAAACGTCAAGTAAAACCGTAAATCATCCCAGTTCATTTCATGGAAAAAGGCCAACGGGAATGTTCTGGGAACGCCACAAAGTCTGCTCAAAAATCCCTTGGATATTGAACAGGAATTATAACGGATGGCTTATGTTATGGGATTGGGACAGTTCAGCTGATGAGACAGCAGTAAATTAGCAAAAATTCTGTCTAGTAAGTTAAAGTCTTTACGAGTATAATGCCTCTCCTACAAATCGGAATGGTTTCTCCAACTTCAACAGAATTGATTAAATAAGTTGGACCAACACATTTCTTGGTCAAAAAGGGAAAATTACAGTGCACTTTTGAAATTAAGAGTGCCTCGTTTTTCATTGCTTCTGCTAGTACTTCTGCTGAAACTGACAACAACCGACATTTAAGAACATTTAAGAAAGTTAACAACAAGGGGCTATTATTCACCTCTGGGTAGGAGTATCGAATCCTTTTGCCTTAGGACAGGATTTTCATTTACACGTCCTTAAATTATTTAATGTATGTATTTATCCTTCAATAGTACGCAGGAGAACCAAGTGGGGAGAATTTTAAATTATACTTTTTTTCATTTTTTTTATTAAGAAAAATTCAAAAAAATCAAGACAAAATGAGAAAAAGGGATTTCCTAAAAAGAAAAAAGACGGTTATTTCCAGACAGTGGAAACCAAAATACAAGGCAAATATATCGGCTGAGACCTCCGGTCATTCGCTCTCAGTGCAAAAATACAAAAATAAAACAAGCCGTAAAAAAAAATAACTATTAAGATAAATAAAACAAACCGTAAAAAATAATCATTAAAATAAAAGTAGACCCTCTACATGCAACGATGAAAAATGCAACTGAATATAAAATCCAATACTGAATGACAACTCAAGGTGTTCAATCCAAAATCATTTTATTTCATGCTTTTTAAAAAGCTAATTGCTTACCAGCTAAATTATTAACTATTAGACATTTTGCGAAATGACATTTTGCGATTAGACATTTTGTAAAATAAAAAAAAAATTAAGCAAGAAAAACGCGTTTTAATTTCAACAAAACAGTGAACAAAAATAAAAACAAAATAACGCTTTAATTGAAAAATATTCCGAATTTTTCGGCCCCACATCCGGGAGCCTTTTTCAACGGAAAAGAAGCCGGAAAGACCGAAAAAAAATGTTTTTAAAAAGTAACACACTAAAAAAAAAACACGACAACTAAACACACGAAAAATAAAAATAAATAAATAACACACGTTATATACAAATTTCCAGAACTGGAAGTTTGTATATAATGTAAGTTGTTTTTACTGTCGAAGGATTTTCAAGAATTATTTTAAAAAAAACATTGAAAAAATAAATATGAAAAGTTTTTCAACTGAAAATAAGGAGCGGCATTAAAACTTAAAACGAACAGAAACGGTCACGCATATAGGTTTCGCTTCCTCCTAATACCTCGCTCTTTACGTTAAAGTATTGTTAATAATTTCAACTATTTATTCTACGGCCTTTGTGATTCAGGGATCATTCTTAAGGAATTGGGTCGAAATTTTAGTTTTAGTGTAAAGAGAGAAGTATTGACGGGGGAGGCGAACCCCCTCATATACGTAATAAAAACATACGAATATAGAAGTTCGTTACGTAAGTTAATTCGTACGTTATGTATATTTTTTACTAATAAAAATGTTCGTTAAAGATTAATAGTTCTCGTTGCCTTTTTAAGTAACCAAAAAATTGGACGGCAACTAGGCCTCCTCCCCCGCTCTTTTTTCTCAAAATCGTCCTATCAAAACTATAAGAAAGTCATTTCGCCAAGAAAAATTAATATACAAATTTCGTTTTCATTATTCATTTGCGGGGAGCCAAAATCAAGACATGCATTGATTCAAAAAAGTTTAGAAACTAAATAAAAAAAACAAGTTTTTTAACTGAAAGTAACGAGCGACATTAAAACTTAAAACCAACAGAAATTACTCCGCATATGAAAGGGGCTGTTCCCTCCTCAACGCCCCGCTCTTTACGCTAAAGTTTTTTACTGTTTTAAAAAGTAGAGTTGATTGAAAGAGTCAAACTTTAGCGTAGTGAGCGGGGCGTTGAGGAAGGAATGGCCCTTTTCATATACGGAGTAATTTCTGTTCGTTTTAAGTTTTAATGTCGCTCCTTACTTTCAGTTATAAAACTTGTTTTTTTATCTAATTAATATATAAAGCCAACGGATTTGTTTAAAGTGGTTTTTGTTTCAATCATGGATACTTACCAATTCTACAAATTAATATATGCAGTCGTTTCCATTTGCTCAGGCAAGCCTTGGGTGCTACCCTTGGACAATTGTTCAGGAGAATGCTATTAAGCAGTATTCCATAATCACTTTCTCAGCAAAGCAGACATTTTTAATTGTACGTATATTTCTCATACCCTGTTTATTACCTACTTACCAATCTCAAATCTCACCTTCGGCAGGGTTATATTCAACATTTGGAATAAATTCTGTGTCCACGGTGAAAGTCACTTTTCCAAACTTCAAAGAACAAACAGTTCGTGGTAACAAACTGTAAGCAAGGAGTGACTTGTGCTAATAGTGACCGAAACTCTAATTTGAAGCATGTAATATTCACTAAGTTTAAACTTACTCACCATAAGTTAAAAACCTGAGAAATTTCCCTAATTTTCAAATGGAAGGAAAACACCTTAGAAGGGCAACAATCTTGACGAGAATGGCATCATCAAAATCAACATATCAGAGACAACTATTGCGGAGGTTTAAGCCTTTATATATAAAACTTCAAAATTGTGTATTTCTGAGGAGGATGATTTTGGATATTTTTATAATCTAAATTCCTTTTACTAGTACCATTACTATTAGCAACTCATTACAGCAACGAGCCCACCTGATGCCAACATAGCTGCGCACGCTCATTCCCAAAGGCTCCTCCTCCATCCAAATCTAGTTAAAGCTTTGCTCTCTACTCTCCCAAGTATTTCTCATCAAATCATTTCTTATAACTGCTTCCTATCCCATTAAGGGACGACCTTCTTTTCGTTTGGCCCCAAATTATTGACTAAAAATACAACCCAGGTAGGCAAAGCTACACACTTAACCGTATGTTTTTACTAAATATTTTTTTAAAATAGAAACAAAGATCCACATCAACTTAAAACGAAAACAAATGATTCCGCATATGAAGCGGCTGTCCCCTCCTTAAGCCCCCACTCTTTACATTAAATTCTTATTCTGCTATGTTGAAATCATTTATGCCATTATAAAAAAATTATAAAAAAAAGCCATTATCAAACAGTTCGTGGTAACGAGCTGTATTAAGGAGCGATCCGGCTCAATAGCAAGCAATACTCTAAAAAACGGAATTTTGATACTAAAAGATGCATTAAAAGAATCGGATTTTTATGCTGATTTTAAATATATAAGTTTCATCAAATTTAGTTTTACTCATCAAAGTTACGAGCCTGAGAAAATTTGCCTTATGTTGGAAAATAGGGAGAAACAAACCCTAAAAGTCATAGAATCTTAACGAAAATCACACCATCGCATTCAGCATATCAAAGATCCCTAATGTAAAAGTTTCAAGCTCCTATTACAAAAATTTGGAACTTCGTATTTTTTTTGCCAGAAGACCGATCACGGTTGCGTGTTAATTCGTTTTTTGTGGTTTTTTTCCCAGGGGTCCTAGAATGTCGTAAGAGGGGTCATTCTAACAGAAAAGTTTTAGTACTTATTTTAAGTGACCATAAAAATTGGAGGGCACCAAGGCCCCCTCCCACGCTATTTTTTCCCAAAGTCAACGGGTCAGAATTTTGAGATACCCATTTTGTTCAACATAGCCGAAAAACATAATAACTATGTCTTTGGGGCTGACTTATTCCCCCACAGTCCCCGGGGGAGGGGCTGCAAGTTACAAACTTTGACCAGTGTTTACATACAGTAATGGTTATTGGGAAGTGTACAGATGTTTTCAGGGGATTTTTTTTGGGGGGGCGGTGAGGGCTGTAAGGAACAAAAAAAAATCCATTTTCGGGCTAATTCTGAAGTTTGCATTTGGAGAAAAGGGCCTGAATTATCTTAACATTGATTTATATAAATGCTCTTTTGCTGTGTTGCCCCCCTACGACCCTTAGAGTTTATTCCCAGTTAAGGGGTGAAGTAATCTTAAAGAAATCACACTTTAAGATAGTTAACAGATGAGTTAAAGACAAAAAAAGGAGCTAAACCTCGATAAAGTTAAAGAAAATGATAAAAAAAGAAAAGATTATGACAATTTGGAAGGGAAAGAAGTTTTTTTGAGAGGAAGGGTTAGAAATTGTATTAAAAGGAATGAAATTGAACAGGGCCTCGTTGGCTGATAACGTGATAAATGAGTTTTTAAAGGTGGTGGCAGCGGTCTTAGGGAAAAACTGCTAAAGATTACAAGCAAGACGGCAAACACTTAGATTTTAGGAAAACCTGAATTAAAACGTTTAACAAGAAAGGTGATTAAGAATAAATGTGGTAACTATCGGTGCAATAGCTTAATTTCTGTAGGAAGCATACTACCTAGCGTTACTTAGCAAATTACTGAGCATGCGCATCTACGTTGGCCCTCAGGTGGCTTGTTAACGACGTGGACTGAAGTTACTTGCTGCAGTAGTAGTAAATTAGGCTATAATAGTCGCATTCTAAATTGTAATACTACATGTTTTCTTTGAAATTCAGCTAATGATACTGACACAGTATAGAAGTCACTTTACCGACTAAAAAAAAAGTATATTCTAAGTCTTAGACTTCGCTAAATAGGATATTTTGTTGTCTCATGAAGTATTCATACTACTTTATCTGCTATTCTATTTTCGTCTTTCAGCTTTAAAATTTCAAACTTTAATTAACATTATCGTCCATAGAATGTTTTAGTAAACAAACAGCTAGCTAATCACATGAAAAAAATAATAGGAAGTACTCTCAGAAGGGAAAAGTGTCGTATCGCAAGATCATAAATTTTCGAATTTTTCAAGCTAGTTTCATTCATTTGAGGATAAGGAAAACAACTCATCCAAATTTTATTTAATGGAGAACTCTCATTTGAGGAATGTAATCTTAGAACGGATTTTGTTGTTACAAAAAGACGATATTTTGGAAAAGAAACTATGCGTTTGGCCTGTAGACTCAATTTAAGGCAGGTTTTGTTTACTTTCCAGTACCTGAAGTCCAAGAAATTTTTGAGTTACTTTTCAAAACTCCTTTCATAGCTTTTATATCCTCCATTGGGAATCAAACTCTCCCTTAACGAAAAATTCTTGGAAAAAACTAGAGGGAGGCCTATCTCCCTCCAAGAATGATAATACGATCAGAAGAAAAATTCAGCTAACTGAAGTTTCGGTTTCGTAAATCTAACAAGTTAGGTTATTCCCCTGTACCAAGTTCCCTGTTCCCCTGTACCCTGTACCAAGTTATTCCTCTGTACCATCAAGCTGCATTCTAGCTAAAAACCGTAAAATTCTGAGTTTCATCGTTACCGCATTGATTATTCTGCTAATTTTGAACGGATTCAAATGAAATATCGTATGGCACCACCACTATACGAGAAAGTCCTAGAGAAATTTTGAAACTTCCAAACAGTTCTTGGCAACAAACGGTAAGTAAGGAGCGATACGGTTTAATAGTAACCGAAACTCTAAAATATGGATTTTGATATCAATACATACGTCAAATAAATTGGCTTATTATGCTGATTCCCAATATATAAAATTAATTAAGTTTAATGATACCCATCAAAAGCTACGAGCCTGAGAAAATTTGCCTGATTTTCGAAAAAGGGAAGAAACATTCCCTAAAGTAAGTGAATCCGACTGTAGAGTTTTTAAGCTCTGGGGAAAGTTCTGTAAGTCATTTGGCCATTGTTTATGCATAGTACTTATTATTGGGAAGTATAGAGACATTTTTTCACAATAGAAGGAGTTTTCCGCTGGGGGGATTTCCCTTGGAGGAAAATTTCTCCGGGGAGGGAAGTTTCCGGGCAGTGGACTTTCCAGGGGAAAGTTTACACTGGAGGAATTTGCTAGAATTCCTGCACAAAATTATTTTTATTTGTCTTATTTCTCTTTGCCGAGTTAATTTTACATGTGGAGGTATTAAGGGGAGTCGTCCAGAAAATTTTTCACTGGCTTAGAATTGTCTAGAAAATCTTTCCACAAAGGGGATTTGTTACGAGACAAATTCACCATGGGAAAGTTTTCCGCGGGATAAATTCTCCAATGGGAATCTTCTGCGGGGGCCACTACTAGAGGCTCCAGGTTCTACCGAGAGGTTCTACTAAAGGGGGTATTTTCGGGAAAATTTTCCATAAAGCAGAGATTTCCGGCATGATTTGAAAAACAATTAGGTAAACAATTCTTTTGAAAATTAAACATTAGAAATTCTTTTGAATTTAAGGAAATTCCTTTTGAATTTGAATCAAGTATTTTTTTTGAAAATTCTTATTAGAATTTAAGGACTAAAGATTTTTAATAAATCAGATGTATCTTAACCATGTGTATTCTTATTAGACAAAACTAAAACCCAAGTTTCTTAAATGATTAAATATTTTTGATATATCCGATGTATCTTAACCATGTGTGTTGTTGTCAAAGCCAAAAAATACCATAACGTTTAACAAGGACAACTTAGAGTCTGTAGTATAGGCAACCTATAGTTTCCAAATAAGATTCTATATCCAAATAAAATATTGTGTAGTACTGGTAAGATTTAGAGCTTAAATAAGGGTGTATCCCTCGTATCTATGTCACTATTACTACTTATTTATGGTTTTATAGGTTTCTTTTTAACCAATTCCAACAATCGGATTGATTTTCATTGTCCTCGGCACTTCAAATGACCTTATAATTACAGTGTATCTATATGCAAATACACATAAATTTTGTCCTATTGCTAGCCAGAGTCTAGGTGAGATTAAATATTTACCATAGGTCCCATGATAATAAGAGTCCCCACCATGATTAAGTAAACAGAAAAGGAATGAAATATTAATATTCTGGTTTTGTTTCCAAGTCCTTGATATACAACCGGCAACATCATTGCTAATTAAGCGGAAACAAAAGTTTATTAGAAAGAATGAGAAAGGAGGGGAAATTATTAAAATACAGTAATTAATTCAAAGAGTGATTTGATGGAACATTAACTTAAGGCTTGGTACTTTTGCTTAACAACTAAAAGGTTAATGTTCACCTATGGTACGTAGTTGGGATGTGAGCACTAGTGAGTACAATTTTGGAAAGTTTTAGAATGAAGGACCATTTAGAAATGGTCCTGCCTCAAAAGGGGAGAGAATGCACTTCGGCCGAGGAAGAAGGGAGGGGTATGAGTTTACACCCTCCTAAGTTCTTGAGGATGTTTTTTTGGTCTTTTTATTGAAAAAAACTGTCACCTTCATATTCATACATAAAGCTATTTTTATCTTCATTAGAAATAAATCTTAAAGTTCTTCCCAGCCTACTCTCTTGTAATTTGGTATCCCTGAAAATAGGTGAATTTTTCAAGTACTTGAATTTTACAGGTGGTGGGTGGAGTTTAAACCCCAATAATCCCATCCTGGTTCTTCAAGGCTCTTGATGTGATTAAAGGTTCTACAATATTCCTGAAATTATTCTGAAGTCTGAAATGCGTAAAATGCCAACTTTTCAACTGAGTTTATTTATGAATCTAATTTTTTTTGAATGGAAATAATTGGCAGTCAAATTTAAGAGATGATCACATCATGGATTTTAAGATGTACTGGAGATGTATTTTAAGGTTTCTAAACATTATCAAACAGTTCGTGGAAACGAACTATAAATAAGGAGTGGCCCGGCTCAAAAGTACCCAAAAGTCTAACAAACGCAATTTTTATACAGATAGATATATCAAAAGAATTGACTTCCTATGCATCTTTTCAAATATATAAGCTTAAGTAACTTTAATTCAACTCATCGAAAGTTAATAGCTTTAGAAGATTTGCCCATTTTCGAAAAAAGAGAAAATGCCCCATAAAAGTCTTAGAATCCTAATGAAAATCACACCATTAGATTCAGCGTATTAGAGAACCCTACTGTACAGGATTCAAGTTCCTATATGTAAAAATGTGGAATTTCGTGTTTTTTTGCCAGAAGAAAGATGGCGTTCTTGCCAGAACGATTATTATATTTTTTTTTCTAAAGGGTGGCCGCATCAATTTATTGGTCCCATAATGTCGGGAATTGGCTCATTTGGATAAAAAACTAAAGGTTCTTGTGCCGTTTTAGGTTACTTCAAAAAAATTGGAGGGGAACTAGGTCCCCTTCCATGCCCCTTCTTATAAAAATCGTCATATCAAAATTAGATAGCCAGATTGCTCAGCACAGTTGAAAGTTCAAATAACCATGACTTTGAAGATACCTTAACCACCCACAGCCCGTAAGGTTTTCGCGGAAGAAGTAAACTTTGAAGGGGGCTCAAATGGCCAGATAATGAAAGTGTTAGTTCTCTTTTTGAGAGTCAAAAGTGATCCAATGACAATTATGCCCCAAGCCTTCTTTTCCCCAAATGTGTCCGATCAAATTTTTTAGATATTCAGTTTGTCCAAAATAGACCGAAGATCATATAATAAAAATTCTGGATTTTACACAACCTCCCAGAACCATGAGGCAAGTGTTGTAAATTATGCCTCGCCGGCATATAAGGGCTCTTATGGAAGGAATGGTCGTATAAAAGTCGGGGAAAGGGCTAATTCTATTGAAAATTAAAAGTTTTAGTTCTCTTTTTAAGAGTCGAAAGGGACCAGAGGGCAATTAGCCCCCTGCCCTCTTTACCGGTAGTCCATCTAATTGAATGTTTTAGATAGCCATTTTGCTAAACTAAGTCAATAGAAAAGCTAACAAAAACCTCCAGGGTCAACACAACCCCCAGAGCCCGAGGGCCAGTATTGTAAGCTATGTCCTGGGGGCACGTAGGGTTTTTATGCAGGGTTTTTAGGATAGTTCAAAGGTCAGATGATCCTGACCCACCCCCCCAATAAAAAAACTTATTAACGGTATCTTATTCTAAAATTATGGGAGATCACCCCTGGGCCTCCATGGCCCGTCAGTCCCCTCCGCCAAAAACAAGCAATTTATTTACGATATTTTAGTCCAAAACTTGAGGCAGCTGACCCTGGTCCTCCTTGACCTGATACTCCTCCCCCTCCCTCAAAACTATCGATAATAAATCATGGGAGCTGACCCTTGGCCCTCCCTACATGCCCCAACGCAAAAAACATATTAATTCCAAAACTCACGCGAATTCAGTTTAATTTTATTAGATCTTTCCAAAACTGTTCAAGATACCTATAGTGTTCTCTACAAACATGAGTTTGGCAACTTCCTATTTTCCTAATGCTAAAAGCATAAAACCTACTGCGTATTTGGTGCTTTACAAAACAAACTATATTACAAAATATTTTCTTTTGTAACAACATTGAAAATGAAATGAAAATTGGAGTGTAATCAATGTAGGATTTACCAAGAAGCCCAATAGAACCTGCCAACTTCACTATCCCCGAAGTTTTGGGGATTTTCCCGAAAATCTTTTAAAAACACAACGGTAAAAATGCTTGGGCCTGAAAACGTCATAGCTTTAAACCTGGCCTTGAGTGAAACAAAATCTCGAGCTGGTGAACTTTCAGCAATTAATATTATTATATGTCAAATATTCAGTTTAATTTTGTTAGTTATTGCCGAAATTGTTAGTTTATTTTGGAGTTAGAAAATATTTTTAACAGGGAATTTAACAGGGATTTTAACAGGGGAATTTAACTTAAGAGTTAGGCAATTAAAAACGAGCAGAAATTAATTAAAAAAAAACTTTCCAAAAAGGAAGTTTTTTTAGAGAAAAGTAAAGGCCATTTAAATTTAAGATCAGAAGAAATAGAAACCTACAATGACACAAACTCAAAACAACAAAAAATTATTAAACAAACATAAAACGAACATAAACTGAATAAAGAGTTATAGCAAAAAACAGGTAAAATATAAATGAATAACTATATCTCAAAATGAGTACAGTTCAAATTGAATTTCACCCCTTCAACTACGGTAAAATAGCAAACAAATATTCATTATGAATAGGGTTGCAAGTATCAATTGAAATTTGAAATTATCTGGGATAATTTAAGATTTCCTACGCATCAATATACTGCAGTTCACGTCCACTAATAACTAAAACTATCAATAAATATTTGAAACATTACGGATTAGTCATGACGCATAATTAACTTATCGTTTTATGATACCCGTTCTTGGCCTAAGTGAGGTAAAGGAGAAAATATTAGGGTCTTAAGAATAATTAGCTAAATAATAACAATATTATATGTGAGGAAGAAGGAGGTTTCAGGACTGGCCAGCAAATTTTATACAGCCCATTTATTATAAAACCTTAAATAGCAATCATGAGATAGAAAATGTCATCATTTTAATCCGGAACAAGGAATTTGGAAAATATAGAAAAAAAAAGTGTTGTCATGTTTATTTGATGATCATGATTAAAATATGAGTTTTCAAACTCTGGGAACATTCAAACTCTGTTCCAAGATTCAGATTAGAAATATGGAAGACTAATCCGGGATCGTGTTTTCTATCTGAGTAACTTGTTAATGTATTTTCCCGCTCTCAAGCTAGTTTCAAATTTCTAGTCCAAGGATAAACACGGCATTAAACAAAATCAATTATGTTTTTTTTCAGTAACACTGAGAAGTCCTTAAAAAAAATGAGGTATTGATTATGGACCGAAGGTTTAAATCAATTTGAAAAAAAAATTTATTATGGAGTCATAGCTTGAATCAAGCTAACCAAGATATTTCTGCTCAGGTTGCAACTTCATCAATATCTCTATTTTCCATGTCTCTAACTACAGCTCTGTTAAGTATAGGCACACAAGGTATGAAAACGTCACAAAACTAACAAATGTTATCGTTAATAAATTTTGGAATTCAAGAAAAAGAATCGGATAAAATTCAGCTATAAATGAATTATAAGCATCATGTAGAGATTCTTTATTTAAAGAGTTTTCCAATTTTTTCTACATGTTTTGGACAAATTTGAAAAAAGTGTTTTCCTGTATGCTGCATTACTTTCTTGCCCAAAACTTATCCAAATGTTATTGTCATCCTACAATCCATGGAATTTCATTGGTCTATCGATCTGCGGCTTTGATAAGAATAAGCTTTTGATGAGGATGCTGAAGATAATAATAAAAGACCATGTAAAAATTACTAATTACTGACTTTAGACAGCTCACTTCTCACCAGCTTCATTAACCTTTATGTTAACCCTTTTTGATCTTTACTTTCTTTATCGAGATGTTTTGTTCAAAATTGTGGATGAAGTTTGTTTCAGCTCTAATGACATTAAATAAAATAAACAGGTCTTTTCAACTGAAAGTAAGGAGCAATATTAAAACTTGAAACGAACAGAAATTACTACGTATTCAAAGGGGTTTCCCCCTCCTCAACACCTCGCTCTTCACGCTAAACTTTGTGGCATTAAAAAAAAGTTATTTATTGCTCTAATTAAACGGGCCCTTGTGTTTCAGGAGTCGTTTTAAAGAATTGGGACAAAATTTGAACTTTAGCCTAAAAAGGGAGGTTTTGAGGAGGGGCAACCCCCCCCCCCCCCTCGAATACGTAATAACTTCTGTTCGTTTTAAGTTTTGATATTGCTCCTTACTTTCAATTGAATAAACTTGTTTTTGAGAAATTCCCCTCTTTATGCTAAGGTTTTTATTGTTTTAAAAGTAGAGTTGTCAGAAAGAGTCAAACTTTAGCGTAAAGAGTGGGGCGTTGAGGAGGGGACAGCCTCTTTCATGTACGGAAACATTTTCTGTTCGTTCTAAGTTTGAATGTCACTCCTTACTTTCATTTAAAAAACTTGTTATTTTTATCGAATTTCTGAGCATTTTTAAATTAATGCAGGTTTTGATTTTGACTCACCGTATATGGATAATTAAAACGAAATTTGGGTATTAGTTTTAATTTTTTGGCTAAATGGCTTTTTCAAAGTTTTGATCGGACAATTTTGAGAAAAAGGGGCGTGGGAGGGGGTCTAGTTACCCTCATTTTTGTGGTTACTTAAAAACCCACTAGAACTTCTAATTTTATCTATGAACGTTTTATTAGTAATAGATATACATAAATAACAAATTAACTTAAGTAACAAGCTTCTCTATTCGTGTATTTTTATGTATATGAGGGGGTTCACACCTCGTCAATACCTCGCTCTTTACACTAAAGTTTGCATTTTGTTCTAAGCCTTTAAGAAAGACCCCTGAATTACAAAGGCCGTTTAATTAGAATAAATTCCTCTTTTGAAATTACTAAAAATACTATAGCGTAAAGAGGGGGATATTGAAGGGGAAACGATCCCTATCATAGGCGTATTAATTTTTGTTCGTCTCAAATTTAAATGTTGCGTCTTACTTTCAGTTGATAAAACCTGTTATTTTTATTTAATTCCTTATTGTCTTTTAAATTATGCTGGAAAATCCAGCGCTCCTGACGTGAGATTTTAGGGCCACTGGGTAGATAGGATCACCCCTGGGGAAGAAAAAAACAAATAAACACACATCCGCGATCTTTATTTTGGTAAAACATACAAAATTCTACATTCTTCCAGATATGAGCTTGAAGCCTCTACAGTTTGGTTCTTAAGTACGCTGAATCTGATGGTGTGCTTTTCATTAAGACTCTATGACTTTTAGGTGGTGTTTCCCCCTTTTTTCGAAAATAAGGCAAATATTCTCAGGCTCGTAACTTTTGATGGGTAAAACTAAACTTGATGAAACTTATATATTTAAAATCAGTATAAAAATATGATTCTTTTGATATGTATTGGTATCAAAATTCTGTGTTTTAGAGTTTCGGTTACTGTTGAGCCGGGTCGCTCCTTACTACAGATCGTTGCCAAGAACTGTTTGAATAACTTTATATGTAAACAATGGTCAAATTGTACAATTTGCAACCCTTGGTCCGGTGGCCTTAGGAGACTGGACATCCTTGGAGGCATAGATATTAGACCATTTGACTATTTTGAAGAATCGTTTTCAAAATTTCGGTCAGTATTGAGGAGAGGCATCCAAAGCGATTAAGTTGGAGAGGAGGTGGCTGCCCTTCGATCACTTTCGAGCATTCCCCTGAACATGCCATGAAAGTTTCAGCTTAATCCCCTCAACCGCCCCTGTACTATTGCTGATAGGTCCTCTTAGCAACCAGAATGCACACAGCATGGTTTGATTTTGTTCAATAGTTTCCTCAAAATTTCCTGAGAGTAGTCGCAAGTAAAAGTAGTCACACTCGCAAACAGTTGTAGTCACAGTTTCAGCCAAGTAGTTACAGTTGCAGTCGTAGATAATTGCTCTCGGAGTCCTAAGAAGTCCATATGAAGTCGCTCTTTAAGCATTAATTGAAGTCTTTACTATAGGCAATGCAAGGTAAACTCTGATTTTCATTAATAAATAGACAAAACAATCAACCCTATAGATTTTGAAAATGAATTCCTCCTCCCTCTACATTTTGCTGAATTGGCTCGACTTACAGGCTACACTTCCACTTTCCTAAACTTCTAGAACCCAGAGTTCTTCTTGTTCTTCTGAAGTTGGATTATTTTTATGCTGTATTTTGCACAAGAATCATCAATCTACACATTGTTTCACTTGCAGGCAGGAAAGAGAGCGGAAACATATTGAAAATTGCCATTTATCCCTTTCCTGTAAATCATTCACTCCCGTAGCTTTTGAAAAATAAATTCAAAATTTCATTTTTTGGAGTTTCATTTTGGTAGCACAATCTTACAAGTTCCAGGCAAATTGTCATTTTGTAATTTACCACCTTTTTTAACCTTGAGACTCTCTCCTGAAAATACTTTTGAAGATCTTTTGAAATCATGATTATATTTGAATTTATGCCAAATGCATTTCTTTTGTCAAGTCACCCCATAAGTGAATGCAGTTCAAGTTCGGGATAAATTTATGAACGTCTTCTCTTAAAGGTAAGTTTTCCCTGTTTGTTAGTTTTTCAGGTGCAAGTTTTCCCTTGGGGCATAGTTTCAATATATGATGTATCCGCTGGGGGTTAATAGTGCCATTTATTTAATGGCACCAAGATAGTTGCCAGTATTCATCTCATATTACAGTTCTTCATTTTTGCCAGGATGAAGTTTTTAAAATAAAAATGGCTCTGGGAAAGTTTCCCCTTGGAGAGTTTGAGGCAGTAGTTCGGTTAGATTGTGTATTTTTTTTTCCTTTCTTTTTTACTTTCGCCACACAATCACTGCATGGAAGATTTATTATTAAAGTCCAGGGAAATAGCATTCGAGACATAAAGGACATTCTCATGGCCCCATTCTCATGGCCCCAACAATTTTGACTTGGTGATCTATACATTAAGTGCTTATTATTAAGAGGAGTCTAGTTAGGATGACATGGTGATACGGAAAATCATTTTCTGAATTTTAGCTTTGCAGGCCGTCACAAATGCAAAAAGCCATTATCGAATTTTTCCATGGGACTAGCCATCATTAAGAGCTGTCGAGAATATTTGGTTTGACTGAAATGCAAATGGAAGTGCAGTAAAATTTTTCATCCCTTGTGTTAGCGAAATTGTAAATCAAAGTGGGTGTCGCCACAGGGAGCTCCCGAACTGGCCAGATTGCTCAAACGATAAATTCATTGAGCTGATTTTAACGTTTCTAAGTTGACCTTCAGGAACATTTTTAGGACTTGTTCTATCCTGAACTTCAAAAAGGAAATTATTTTCCATTAAATAATAATAACGAAAAAAATCCGGACCTCGTATAATGTAAGGTTCGTAAAAATTGAATATTTTTATCTCCAGCATAAAGCGCAAGAAGTTACACAGTTTTTCTAAGATTCCTGTGAAAGAAGGTGTTAGCTTTTAGTTTTCTGTCATTTATTCGGATCTTTTATCCAAGCTCTGCTTTGGCCAGGATAAAACTGAAAAGTTTATAATGACAGAGATCCTTTAAGGCCCTCCGTCACCTTAATTTTAGAGTGTCTGAGATAGAACCATTATTCAACATAGTAAAGATTTTTAAAGACTTAAATAAAATCTTTTTTCTCTTTCTTCTTCTTCTATAAGCTATTCTTTCTAAAATCATGACTCGCCATCTTTTGCCATCTAAATTTAATTTACGGATGAATTTCAAAAAATTTTCAAGCCATGTTGAAAATTAGGAAATTGTTCCATTACATTCTTAATTTGTGTTTTTAATTCTCTACATGACTCCATAGACTAATGCAAAGATTGGATTTAAATTTCAAAAGAGAAACCCCGTATCTTTCTCTTCGAAGCATATTAAGAGTGAATGTTTTGACCGTTGAATTCGTCCAAAACAATATATAACAGTTGATCCATCAACCAGCCATGTTCTGGCAAATATAACGTCAGGGTTTCCGTTTCACTTTAGTCCGTTCTTTAGTAGAACTACAAAGTGGCTTTTCCCGTAGAGGGACTCATCAATCATTATTTTTAAAGGCAAATGTACAACAAATATTGTAATAATCCCTGAATAAATCCTGTGTTAAATAGGGTTCACTTGCAACTGAACTGTCGTTTACATGAACCCTGTGTAGCGGAACCCATTTAATTGAACTCTCGTGTAAATTAGTTAAACATGTGTTCAACTTAACACCCATGCAGCTAAGCCCCCGTTAAGCCCAACCCCGGTTTAGCTTGACCCCTGCTCAATTGAACCCCATTCAAACTGACCCCCATGCAATTCAAACTTCATTGGACTCAACCCCCGTGCGAATCAACCCTCGTTTAGCTAGACTCTTGTGCAACTTCAAACCCATATAATTGAACGCTCGTTCAACTCAACCCCTGTTTAACTGAACCCCCGTGAAATTAAACTCCTTTTAACTCAACTCCCGTTTAATACAGCTCCCGTTTAACTGAGCCCTCGTTGAACTCAACCCAATTAAAAACATCCCCATGCAACTCCTTCAGCCCCCATACACCTCGATCTTGTTCAAGTCACCCCCATGCAACTCAACCTTTATTCAACTCAAAGCCTGTGTAAGTAAACTCTCATTTAAAGCAGTCCTAATAACTCAATCCTCGTGCAACTCAACCCCCTTTTAACTCAACCCCCATTCAAATTAACCCCTGTGGAACTCAACCCTTATTTAACTAAATCCTAAAGCATATCAATTCCTGTTTAACCTAGACCTGTTAGACTCAACCTCTCCCCTTTCAAATCCACCTTTTCAGCTCATCCCTCCTCAAATGAATGATCTTCTGTCAAATGAAATGGTCTTTATTCATTGGTTAATTCCTATGTAAGTTTTTTTTATGCTGCTAGAATGCTAAACTATACCCCCTCTAAGAAGCAGCAATTATAATTCTGTCTAATATACCTGTAATTAGAAAAATTAGAAAAACTTTTTTTTTACGCAAACAAACGTATGCGAATTTTGAAAAGAGCGGGGAACGCTATAAGTCTTCCTTTTTTCACCAGTGCTAATAGGAAACAAGAACATCGTAGAAAGTTGTTTAAAATATTTGAAAGCTAATGCTCAAATTTAGGTGCTTTTTGTAATTTTGTCTTGAAGACACCGTCATAAAATACTTTACGGCATCAATTTTTTTTTTAGTGTAACTTCCACGGTGTAAAGGATTGAAACAATCAAAAATTTGCCACTGAGGTCTTCATGATTGAAAACCCTTAAACGGAGGATCAAAATCCTTCTTTTGAATAATCTCAGTCACATTTTGAGTGGAAGATAAAAATAAATAATTCAGATAAAACTGACAAGTAAGAAAAAATCATTCAAATACAAAGCTGATTCGTTAATAAGTGAGTGATGGTTTTTATTTTCACCACAACAATAAAATTTATTACGAAAGAAAATGTTGGGAATTTCAAAAAAAGCTTGGTACCCAGACGTGTTTTTTTGTCTATCTCTATTTTTCCAGCACTAGCAGTTCACTGGAACATCATAGGGGCGTAGAAATGGATAACCATCCACTGTTCCGGGATTAGGGTTTTTTCCCCATCCCATAAAGGCGTGCAATAATAGGTCACTACATAGCCAAAAAATCCAATAAACAAAACAATCCAAATAAAAAGAGGATTGATTCGATATTCAAGCTCCTTCTAAGTAAAATAATTGCTCTGTTACAATTTTTTTTAGAATCTTTTTTTCTGCAGAAATTCTTAAGTTTGTAAATATTGGTTTCTTCACTATATCTTTCTTTATTTTAAATTAAATAAAAAAACAAGTCTTTCAACTGAAAATAAAGAGAAACATTAAAACGGAAAACGAACAGAAGTTATCACGTACGTCAAGGGGGTTGTCCCCTCCTCAGTACCTCACTCTATACACTAAAGCTTAACTTCTTGTTCAAATTATTTGAGAATGACTCTTGAAACACAAAAGCCTGAGTTTAATGAGAATGATAAGTTTTTTTTAAGTTTAAAAAAAACTATAGCGTTAGAATCGAGGTATTGAGGGGAGGCAACCCCTGATGTATGTAATAATTTCTGTTTGTCTTAAGTTCTAATGTTGTTCCTTACTTACAGTTGATTTTTGTATTTAGTTTCATATCGTTTTTTTAAATAGTTCCAGGAAATCCAGCTCCCCGTCCATGAACAATTCTCTTCCCCTAAGAAAAATTCCTCCATGGAAAGATTTTCGCGCGAAACCCTCCCTTGACCAGAAATATCCCCCTCCCCCCAAAAATCTATATACCTCCCAATAGCAATTACTACGTGTAAAGAATGGGCAAAGTTCATAGCTTACAACCCTACCCACAAGGCCTATGGAGGGCCAAATCATCTTCTAAGATATAGTTTCTAAATCTTCCGATTATGCTGAACAAAATATTCTCAAAATTTTGATCGGATGAATTTTGGAAAAAGGGGCGTGGAAGGTGCGTGCTAGCTGCTCTTCAATTACTTGGTCACTTAAAAACGACACTAGAACTTTTGATTTCCAATCAAATGGGCCCTTCTCGATCTTCTAGGTTCAGTGGTATGATACGATTATCTCTGGTAATAAAAAAAACGACAAATAAACAAGCATCCTTGATCTTGCTTCTGGCAAAAAATGAAAAATTCCACATTCTTCTATATAGGAGCTTTGGAACTTCATCAGTTAGGTTCTCTGATATACTGAATCTGACTGTATGTTTTTTATTAAGACCACTTGATGTTTTACGGTTGTTTCCCCGTTTTTCAGAAATCGAGAAAATTTTCTCAGGCTCGTAAGTTTTGAGGGGTAACATTAAACCTAACGAATTTTATATATTTTGGATAAACATCAAAATTCGATTCTTTTGATACATTCATTTTTATCAAGACTTTGCTTTGTAGAGTCTCGGTTACTATTGAGTCGTATCGCTCTTTACTTACAGTATTCTTTCATGCTAATACGTATTGCTACACTAGACACTCTATCCTATTAAAACTTAATCTCGACCAGATAAAATTCTAACTTACTTAAAGAAATAAAATTTGACCATGGAGCGACGGCTTGAATCAATTCGAAAAAAAAATTGATTATGGCGAAACAGTTTGAATCATGCTAAACCAAACATTTCTGTTCAGGTTGCAACCTCACAAAAATCTCTATTTGGCTTGCTCCTATCTTCAATCTTATAGATCTTTAAAATCTCTTTCAAATTTTGGACCTGAGGTAAAAACAAGCTAATAGGAACAAGCTAATTATAATATTTGGTCAGCGACAGAAGCAAGAAGCCAATTTTGAGCCTTTAATCAGCGCTAGTTCAAACAAATTCTTAGGCCTTGAATGACTTGAGTCAAGCAGGGTTTGATTCAAATACAGGTTGAGTCGCATGAGGGTTGAATTAAACGGGAGATGAGTTAAACGAGACTTTAGTTAAACGTGGTTAAGTTACATAAGAATTGAGTTAAGTTAGAGTCAAGTTAAATTAGGGGTTGAATTTCACGGGGGTTGATTTAAATAGGGGTTAAGTTAAATGAAGTTGATACTCGATGGGAGTTGAGTTGCAAAGGGTTGATTTGAACAGAGTTGGGTTGAATGGGGGTTGAATTAAACGGGGGATTCAGTTGCAAGTGAGTTGAGTTGAACGAACTTTCAGTTTAACGGGTCCAGATGCACTGAGATCCATTAAACGGGGGTTCAGTTACACACAAAAACACACACACACACACCAAATAATATGTGAACAATATGTTTAGATAGACAAATTAGGCCCTTGAATTTTCCAAGGACAGCCCCGTCGCAAACTGTTCTGCGTTCTGGTAGGTAGGAATTTCTTCTTTTTTGTTTTTACTAATGGTTGTGAAGTTTGTGGGGTCAATGAGGGCGGATAATAAACATCTGAGCAGCATTTTCCTTTCTTGACCCCCAGTCTGCTTGAAACTTGAAGGGGGCAGGCGACAACGAGGATGAATTCTTAGATATATTTGTCACTTTTGAGCCCTCCCTACCTTCCGTGCGAAAGTATCTGCACTTACTTTAAATATGGTAGAAAGATTGGTACAGTCATGGGGTTGTTAATCAACAAATTTATGCAGTTAAAATTTACTGACAGGCACTAGTCAGCGTTAAATTTTTATTACTCTGAGATTTCTCCTCTATCACAAATAGCAGCTGGTAAGCAAGAGTTTTATCCGAAATACAAACGTGGGTATGTTATTATTTTTTTTTTTTAACAAACAACTATGCTGTGGAATTATAAGTTCTATTTTATTTTTTTCTGCATCGTTTTTTTTTGCAACAGGAATAATGCAAAGATAATTTCTCAAACCAAATTGCCCTGGCATAAGATAAAGAAAGAAAACGAATTTGTTTGGAATTGCTCAAATTTGCATGGATTTTGTGCAAATCGCGAATATTACCGAATAACTCACTTTAATGTTTTTTAGGTATTTGATTTTGATTTTTTTAATTTTTGGTCTTTCATTGAATTTATTTAATTTTTTGGCGTTTTTTGTATCCCTGGCCATGGACCCTTTCGAGGGGGAATAAGTGTGTATGATAATTCCATTTTGAATCGTATTTTATATTGTATTATATTGAATAAACTTCTTCTTCATTGGTTTTGTCGTACTTTCCACGCTTGTTTTTGGTTTTTGTGTATTCCTTGATCATGTTATTTTGTTCGCGCTGAAGAAGAGAGGATATTATTCTCTCGAAATATTCGCTTTCTGTGTTTTTTTTTCAGTATTTTCATTTGGACTTTAAAAACTCCATTTTTGGTCGTTTTCTTTCTTTAGGAATAATGCAATTTTACAAAACATACCGCAACTTTTTTCTTTTTTGCACTATTGTTGTGAACGATTTTTGGCTAGGGTGTTTCAACCACTTTATTCATCTTTACTCCAAAAATGCTCTCGTTATATAAATTGTCTTTATATGTTAGTTTCGAAAGAAACATTTGTTTTTCAGAAAAAATATCTATCGTTGAAAAATCATTAGTAAGAAAAATTAAAATCAATAAAAAACTATTATGGGAGAGCCGAGTGCATTCACAATGATTAAGCTTAACCATGTAGAATTTTATAGGGTTGACTTGGTATAAATCAGCAATAATTTTCTTACATAACATGCTTGCCTTATGAAGTTGTCCTGCGACCATTGGTGTAGTAAATGGAAAGGGCATAAAATATGTTGCGTGTTAGTTTCCGTAGTTTTAATCAAATAATTGATGGATTTACTATCAATCGATTAAACAGTAAAATAAGTTATAAATTTAAGGGTGAGACAATGTTGAATTTATACATTTTAGGATTTCTAGTGTTTTTAGAACGTGATCATAAAGTTGTGTATTTTGAAAAATCAAGTGTCAGGGGATCTACCATTTTACATTCAAATTGGCCTCTGCTCATTTTGAAAAGAATGGGACAATAAAGAAACTATATTTATGCTGCAATAACCATTTTAACTGATAAATGTACACCGCCAATTTTTCTTTTCATTTCAAACAGTTCGTGGTAACGAACTGTAGTAAGGAGCGACCCGGCTCAATAGTAACCAAAACAATAGTAACCAAACAAATAGCTACATCAAAAGAATCGCATTTTTATATTGATTTTAAACATATAAGTTTCATGAAGTTTAGTCTTACCCAGCAAAAGTTACGAGCCCGAGAAAACTTGCCTTATTTTAGAAAATAGGGGGAAACTCCCTAAAAGTCATAAAATCGTAACGAAAATCATACCATCAGATTCAGCGTATCAGAGAACTCTTTTGTAGAAGTTTCAAGCTCCTATCTATAAAAATCTGGAAATTTGTATTTTTTGCCAGAAGGCAGATCACGGATTCGTGTTTATTTGTTTGTTTGTTTGTTTTTGTTTTTTTCCCCAGGGATGATCGTATCGACCCAGTGGTCCTAGAATCTTGCGAGAGGACTCATTCTAACGGAAATGAAAAAATCTAGTGCCCTTTTTAAGTGACCAAATGAATTGGAGGGCACCTAGGCCCCCTCCCACGCTAATTATTTTCCCAAAGTCAACGGACCAAAATTCTGAGATAGCCATTTTATTCAACGTTTATTCAGCAGCATTAAAACTTAAAACGAACAGAAATTATTACACATATGAGAGGCTCATCTCCTCCTAATACCTTGATCTTTACGCTAAAGTATTTTTAGTAATTTCAACTATTTATTCTGCGGCTTTTGTAATTCAGGGGCCATTGTTAATGAATTGGGACAAAATTTAAGCTTTAGTGTAAAGAGCGAGGTACTGACGAGGGGATGAACCCCCTCATATATGTAATAAAAATATGAGAATACAGAAGTTCGTTACGTAAGCTAATTTATAAGTTACGTATATCTTTTACTAATAAAAACATTCGTAAAAAAT
Organism: Artemia franciscana; assembly: GCF_032884065.1. Taxonomy (NCBI): domain Eukaryota; kingdom Metazoa; phylum Arthropoda; class Branchiopoda; order Anostraca; family Artemiidae; genus Artemia; species Artemia franciscana. The sequence continues at coordinate 37,713,160 of NC_088879.1, read as the reverse complement.
TTAAAGTTCTAGTTGCCTTTTTAAGTAACCAAAAAATCGGAGGGAAACTAGGCTTCCTCCCCCGCTGTTTTTTTCGCAAAATCATTCGATCAAAACTATGAGAAGGCCATTTAGCCAAAAAAAAAAAAAAAAAAAAAAAAAAAAAAAATATGCGAATTTCGTTTTAATTATTCCTCTGCGGAGAGCCAAAATCAAAACATGTATTCATTCAAAAACGTTCGGAAATTGAATAAAAAACAAGTTTTTTTTAACTGAAAGTAAGGACGACATTAAACCTTATAAAGAACAGAAATTACTTCGTATTTGAAAGGGGCTGCTTCCTCATCAACGCCCAGCTCTTTACGCTAAAGTTTTTTACTGTTTTAAAAAGTAGAGTTGAGAGAAAGAATAAAACTTTAGCGTAAAAAGCGGGGCGCTGATGAGGAAGCAGCCCCTTCCATATACGAATTAATTTCTGTTCGTTTTAAGTTTTAATGTCGCTCCTTACTTTCAGTTAAAAAAACTTGTTTTCTTATTTAATTTGGAAAAGGGTCAGAGTCTTATAGCACCCTTAGTGATCATATGGGTGGTATAATTGTACCAAATTCAGTACACTTTCCGCCGGCCTGTACATCTTTACAACTTTTTCTTTAAGTCGAAAATTCGGTACAATTTTGTCAAACTGGTACAAATTCAGTACATTTTCCTCCGGCCTGTACATCTTTACAACTTTTTCTGTAAGTCGAAAATTCGGTACAATTTTGCCAAACTGGTACAAATTCAGTACATTTGCAACAAAATTCAGCGATTTTTTCTGATAGCCAGAATTAGGACCCTAACTGTTTACAGTTATAAAAGTACTGATGTCTCACGACTTGTCTTTCCCTTCTTTGTGACTTTGAATGGACTCTTTAGGTTCTGTGTCAACGTACGTGGTTGTTGTTGTTGTTTAGTTGACGTTTGAGCAAATCAACCGCTCATACACGTGCGATCCGCTTTTAAAACTTAGTTTAGTGAAGCCAAGTCAGTTTGAAAATCACACCAAAAAAAAATTTGGCACAGGCCATGTCAACACTTAAGATATCGTGGGAGAGTGCTAGAACGTCATACAGAGTGTTCTTGCTTAAGTCACTGGCACTGGTATGTATATCACATCTCTATTCTGCTATTATTGCTTAAAATATCTATGAGAAGAAACATACTCAAATTTGAATAAAACAAAAATTCAAAAACAATTTAAAAAGGTTCGATACAGTAAGCCTTAAAGTAAATACAGTTACTACGATTTAAACATCCGTGAAAGATCTATCAACGTACGTTTCAATTGCTCGTTTCAGGAAATTGGTATTAAATTTAAAATGCTAAGAACGAGGCCCACTTAGTTCCATCCTTAAGGTAGGCCTGTTTAATTATATTTAAGATTTGACCCGTTAGTAATACATAAATAGGTAAAGGTGCAGATTACCTACCCTGGTTGATTATTTCGTAGAGAGTACTGTAGAGAGAGTACTTTGTAGCGAGTACGTTTTGCGCGAAGCATAAAACGTGCTAAATTTTTTGGTGTCTGGCACATTTTTTCCCGAAGAAGTACATTTTTAGAGCTTCTTTAGGTTCAAGTTAAAATTTCGACATAGCAACACTGCCCCTTGGCAATTTCCAAGGGAAATTATTTCTAGGTTTAAGCCTTGGCATCTGAAATGTGAAATATTATGGGAAAATTTTTACATTTGATTATTTATTGGCTAAAAATATAAAAAATACATTTTTCCTTAGTTCTACCCAACCCTAACCCTAACAGCACCGCTCTTCCGCTCGATTTAGTCCCTTTATGTGTCGCTGCTGCTTGCAATGGTCAGTGGCGTTTCTAGGGGAGGGAGTAAGGAGTTACATAATCAGTGGGTGCAGTACATGCTGGGGGTTCATTCTGATAAAGTTCATTAACTATAGTTAAGATTGTGTTGTTAATGGGGGGGGGGGGGGGGGGGGGCAAAAACCATCTTTTTCCCTGGGAACTGAAAAACCTACCAACGATTCTGGCAATTGTACCGTAACAGCATTTATCTCAGGTTGAAGCTTCTGAAAAAAAGTGATTGCTAAAATTTCAGAATAGTAGTTTCAAAAAAATAGTCGTTTGCCATTGTTTTTCAACGGCAAAACAACGGCCGTCTTGCCGTTCGGCCCTTTGCCGCTTGAAACGGCCGTTTGCCGCTCAAAAATAGAACGAAAAAGTGGCAAATACATTTCTAAGATCATGATTGTCACGTCAAAGCCTTTGAGCATATTTAATTTCAATTTTTCTATAACAGCGTTAAGACAACAGTATTGCGTGACTCCATAAAACTTTTATTACAAATGGGACAAACGAAAACTTTAATTTCTTCATTAAATGGAAACACAATTTGAGTTGGAAACAAAATTACGTATTTTATAAACGCTGTTCCCACTTCTTATACGCTATTAGATATGAGACATGGACTAAATTAAAATGAGATAAAAACGGAAAAGGGACTAATATATTTTCAAGTGGGCGAAATTTTATTTTAGAAGTTGGTTTTATGAGACAAATTCAGAAAAAAAAAGAAAAAAACAAACAAATTGGGTAGAGCCATGTTCATTTATGTCCCCTAAACGTATGAGGCATAGTAGATAGTCAGTCATTCATCTACCCAGAACATTCTTGGGGATACATACTAAAAGGAGGGCGACAAGTCTATCAAAACTTAGAAAAGGTGAATTTAATTATAGCTACAGGAATATAAAAAAAAAAATCATAAGAATCGTTTAATGTTAAGAATTTAATCTGGAGGGCTGTTGATATTTGGCTTCAGTAGCAGAATATCAACCAGCTTGTTGCAGTGATTTTTAAGCAAAGAGTAATTCGTGCTAATAGTAACAGAAGCTTCATATAATTTTTTTTTATAACAACATATACATCAAAAGAACTGACATTTGACGGTGATTTCAAATATGCATTTTTTTTTAAGTGTACAATTGATCATCACAGGTTATTAACCTCAGAAAAGTGACTAAATTTTATGAGTGAAAACATGGACTCCAAAAGATGTAGTGAAAAAAAACTTCACAAATGAGAGTAATGGAGATGAAAAATTATATAATCAGATTCAGTATATCTGAAAATTCCACTGCAGAAGTTTAATACATATATTAAAAAAATTCAAAACTTCGTATTTTTTTTAGAAGGATGGTCGCAGACACGTGTTTATTTATTATTCTGTTCATTTCCGTCGCTTGTTTTTTTCTCCTTGGATGGTCAACTTGAAAAAAAAAATGCCGTAGAATATTGGAAGACGACTCATTCAAAAGACAATTGTAAGTTCTTGCGTCTTCTTTAATCAACAGAAAAAATTTAACTGCGGCAAAACGACATTTTCTTCGCTTCTGTGGTGCAAAAGAACAACTTTGGTATTAAAAAGGCCCAAAGGCTTGTGTGCACAAATTCTGAGATGGCCAAGGAATTTAGAATTATCTAGAAGCTTAATATTGACTTTTCACGTGCCAGATGCCATAATGCTGCACAATGGCTTATTCATATTTCAAGATACACGCACAGAATATAAAAAAAAAGAAAAAAAAAGCAAGGTTAACAGTGACAAGTACCTTTAAGCCTCGTACAACTTTTAATAGTGGGGTATCACTGCTCATGAGCTATTACAGAAAGAATCAGTATATCTTTCTTTGGGTGTGAGAGGGGTGACTCAACCCAAGGGCTTGAGTCACCAAGGGCTTGAGAATAAACAGAATAAAATTCTATTTTATGCCCAAATTTTCTAAGTTTCAGTGGTTTTTCAGATAAATACTGAAAGAGGGCGATGAGGAGGAGGAAAGAAACAGTTCCCTGCTCTCATTTCCTTCTCAATGGTATTTTTGGACTAGGCTTATCATATGGGTGCTATAGAGTGAAAGATTCCCTCTTTTTACAAAAATTTTATAAATGTGACATAAAAAGACCGTATTTATATGGTTATCTGCACAGATGGGAGAGAGTTGGGATATCGCTACTTAGAAAAAAAATTCCGAAGAACTCCAAAGGAAACTTCTGTAAGTGCTGACTATATTCCACTAAAATAAAATCATATAAAATAAAAAAATTTCAGCATAAAGTAAATGTAATGTTTTATTTGTGTATTTTTCCGAGTGTTAAATGTTCCTTTCAGTGACCGTTTTACAAGTGTTAAGTACTAGTTTTAGGTTAATGCAGTGTTTCACTTAATGTTTTATGATAATCCCTGATCGAACTTCATGTTATTTGTGCCCTTCGTTTATGTTATTGTACTGTGTTCATTGCTGTATAAATGGCTTCAAAATACACTTATCTATCCATCTGTCTATATATTCCATTTTGGTATTTCAGACCCCTCCTCCTATCCCTCCTTGAAAAATATTTGAAAGGTTGGATCTTTCCAGAGATGATCATCATTTAAAAAGGATTGCTTGAAGGAAAAAAAAAACGGTGTTGAAAAAGGGCTTGCTGACCTTCCTCATTTTTAGGAGAATATTTGGTTTAACAGTTTATAATAACAAATTGTAAGTAAGAAGTAATCCTTGCCAATATTAACCAAATATTTGAAAGACCAAGTTCTAACTACATCATATGCAACCACAGAATCAAAAATTTATGCTGATTCTCAGTATGTAAAATTGTTAATTTTTAAATGTATTTAAAAAAAAATCCCAGCTATTAGTACATTTAGTTACATAGAAAAATATAATGATATCCAAAAAGGGGACTTAACTTGATCAAATATTTTATGACAAAATTAAGCATGTTTGAGAGACACAAAGACAAAACCTACAAAAGGTACGAGATTTAACATATTTTACACATAAGGATGGTCAGGCATGCGTGTCTCAGGGATTTTTTCATTGCATTCCTAAGTAATTTTTTCTACACGACTTAAAAAATTTAAGGAAATTTTTTTTTCGTGAGTTTCAAAGGAAAATCACCCTGTCTTATGGGTCTTGAGAGAGAAAATCCTCCACTTTTACATATTGGAAGACATATCTATATTGGTCTATAATGGGAAAAGTATCTTATTTCAAAAAGCAAATGCACTAAATGAGACCTTTTCCTCAAAGAGTCGTTATGCAAAACTTAAACTTTAAGGAAAAATGCGGGAGGGAGGGGAGATAGTAGCTAGCACTATTATCAGTATCAAAAATAAAACAAGAGCTAAGAGCTCATATGGCACTTGTGACGAGGCAAGAAGAGCTAAGAGCCAAGAGATCATATGGTATGAGCTCTAGCAGAATTCTATAAACCAATAGATTGATTTAAAAAGGAAAATAAGAGGCTTAATGCCGGTCAAGATTTAAAATAAGAGCTCTGAGTCACAAAGTCCTTCTAAATATCAAAATTCATTAAGATCCGATCACCCACTCGTAAGTTATAAATACCTAATTTTTTCTAATTTTTCCTCTCCCTTTTGCCCCCAGATGGTCGAATCTGGGAAAACGACTTTATCAAGTCAAATTGTGAAGCTCCCTGACACGCCTACCAATTTTCATCGTTTTAGCACGTCCAGAAGCACCAAACTCGCCAAATCACTGAACCCCTCCCCTCAACTCCCCAAAAAAAAGCGAATCCAGTATGGTTCAGTCAATCACGTATCAAGGACATTTGTTTATTCTATCCACCAAGTTTCATCCCGATTCCTACACTCCAAGTGTTTTTCCAAGATTTCCCCCTCCAACTCCCCCCAATGTCAAAAGATCTGGTCAGGATTTGAAATAAGAGCTCTGAGACATGAATTCCTTCTAAATATGAAATTTCATTACGATCCGATCACCTGCTCGTAAAATAAAAACCAATTTTCACGTTTTCCAAGAATTCCGGTTTCCCCCTCCAGCTCCTCCGAATGTCACAGGATCTGATCGGTATTTAAAATTAGAGCTTTAAAGCGCAAGATCCTTCTAAATTTCAAATTTGATTAAGATCTGGTCACCCTTTCGTAAGTTACAAATGCCTCAATTTTCAAAATTACCCCCCCCCCCCCAACTCCACAAAAGAGAGCAGATCCGGTCCAGTTATGTCAGTCACGTATCTTAGACAGGTTTCTATTCTTCCCATCCAGTTTCATCCTGATCTCACCGCTTTAAGTATTTTCTAAGATTTCCGGTCCCCCCAACTGCCCCCCACCCAATTACGCTTGATCTGGTTGAGATTTAAAATAAGATATCGGAGTTACGAGGTCATTCTAAATATGAAGTTTCATGAAGATCCGATCACTCCTTCGTAAGTTAAAAATACGTCATTTTTTCTTATTTTTCAGAATTACCCCCCCCCCTCCGCAATTGAGTGGATCCGTTCCAATTATGTAAATCACGTATGCAAGACTTCTGCTTATTTTTCCAACCAAGTTTCATCCCAATCCCTCCAATCTAAGCGTTTTCCATCATTTTAGGTTTCCCCACCCCAAACTTCCCCCAATGTCACCAGATCCGGTCAGGATTTAAAATAAGAGCTTTGAGACACGATATCCTTCTAATATCAAATTTCATGGAGATCCAATCACCTTTTCGTAAGTTAAAAATTCCTCCTTTTTTCTAATTTTTCAGAATTAACCCCCTCCCCCAACTACCCCAAAGAGAGCGGATCCGTTCTGGTTATGTCAATCAAGTATCTAGGACTCGTGTTTTTTCCCCACCAAGTTTCATCCCGATCCCTCCACTCTAAGTGTTTTCCAAGTTTTAGGTTTCCCCCTCCCAACTCCCCCCCCCCAATGTCACCAGATCCGGTCGGGTTTAAAATAAGAGCTCTGAGCCATGATATCCTTCTAAATATCAAATTTCATTGAGATCCGATCAACCGTTCTTTAGTTAAAAATACCTCATTTTTTCAATTTTTCAGAAATACTCCCCCCCAACTACCCCAAAGAGAGCAGATCCGTTCCGTTTATGTCAATCATCTATCTAGGACTTGTGTTTAATTTTCCCACCATGTTTCATCCCGATCCCTCCACTCTAAGTGTTTTCCAAGTTTTAGGTTTCCCTCTCCCAACTCCCCGCCCCCATCACCAGATCCGGTCGGGATTTAAAATAAGAGCTCTAAGACACGATATCCTTCTAAACATTAAATTTCATTGAGATCCGATCACCCGTTCGTAAGTTGAAAATACCTCATTTTTCTAATTTTTAAGAATAACCCCCCCCCCCCAAAAAAAAACTACCCCAAAGAGAACGAATCAGTTCTGATTATGTCAGTCATGTATCTGGGACTTGTGCTTATTTTTCCCATCAAGTTTCATCCCGATCCCTCCACTCTAAGTGTTTTCCAAGATTTTAGGTTTCCCCCCTTCAACTCCCCCCAATGTCATCAAACCCGGTCGGGATTTAAAATAAGAGCTCTGAGACACAATATCATTCCAAACATCAAATTTCATTAAGATCCAATCACCCGCTCATAAGTTAAAAATACTTCATTTTTCTATTTTTTTCGAATTAAACGCACCCCCCCCCCCCCAGATGGTCAAATTGGGAAAATGACTATTTCTAATTTAATCAGGTCCGGTCCCTGATACGCTTGCCAAATTTCATCGTCCTAGCTTACCTGCAAAACCGGGACTTTAGGTTATCCCCCTCCAACTCCCCCCAATGTCATCAGATCCTGTCGGGATTTAAAGTAATAGCTCTGAGACAAAATATTATTCCAAACATCAAATTTCATCAAGATCCAATCACCCGCTCATAAGTTAAAAATACTTCATTTTTTTCTATTTTTTGCGAATTAACCGGGCCCCCACTCCCCCCCCCCCCAGATGGTCAAATCGGGAAAACGACTATTTCTAATTTAATCTGGTCCGGTCCCTGATACGCTTGCCAAATTTCATCGTCCTAGCTTACCTGGAAGTGCCTAAAGTAGCAAAACCGGGACCGACAGACAGACCGACAGACAGACAGACAGACCGACAGAATTGGCGATTGCTATATGTCACTTGGTTAATACCAAGTGCCATAAAAACTTAAAAAAGAATGTTTTCTCAACTAAAAGTAAAGGTCAACGCTGACACTTTAAACGCACAGAAAATATACCTGGGATGATGTAGGCTACCCCAATTGCCCACCCTCTAAATTGTGATTTATCCCCCCACCCTGCCTCATTGCTCTGAAAAAGAACGTTAAATATAAGAGCAATATTAATTGGGAAAACAGCATTTTGTAAAATGCCTCAAGAATGAAACGGCTTATTGATGCATATATCATTGTAATAACATTTTTTCTTTCAAATAATATGAAAAGTGATTGATAAATAAGTTACTTCGAATAAGTCAAAAGAAAATAAAAAAAAAAATTTTTGAATGACTAAATCAAATGGCACCTTGGAACTGATTCATGCTGATCTTATTCCATACAATATGATTCGCCATTATAAGATTAAAATCTCACCCTACAGAGGAAGTAAAAGGATTTTGGATATTACATGCAACTAAACAGTAAAGCTTTTTAGAGCATAAATAAAAAAAAATATTTTTCTTAACTTAAAGTAAGGAGTGACACTAAAACTTAAAACGAACATAAATTATTCCGTATTTAAAAGGGGCAGTCCCTTCCTCAACCCCCACTCTTTACGCTAAATTTCGACTCTTTCTCACAACTCTACTTTATAAAACAATAAAAGACTTTAGCCTAATGAGCGGGGTGTTGAGGAGGGGACGGTCGCTTTCATATACGGAATAACTTCCGTTCGTTTTAAGTTTTAATGTCACTCCTAACTTTCAATTAAAAAACTTTTTTTTCTTATTTAATTTCTGAACGTTCTTGAATTAATATACATTTGAATTTGGCTCATCGTAAATTAACAATCAAAACAAAATTTACATATCAATTTCACCTTTTTTTAAACTAATAATAATGTTATAATAACCTAAGTTTGATTTTTGTTTGAGTTGTTTGAGAATGACTCCTTAATCACAAAGACTATTTAATAAAAAATAATAGTCTCTTTTAAAAATTAAATTAAAAAAACGAGTTTTTTTAACTGAAAGTAAGGAGCGACATTAAAACTTAAAACGCACAGAAATTACTTCGTATATGAAAGAGGCTGCTTCCTCATCAACGCCCCGCTCTTTACGCTAAAGTTTGACTCTTTCTCTCAATTCTTCTTTTTAAAACAGTAAAAAACTTTAGCGTAAAGAGCGGGGCGTTAATGAGGAAGCAGCCTCTTTCATATACGAAGTAATTTCTGTGCGTTTTAAGTTTTAATGTCGCTTCTTACTTTCAGTTAAAAAAACTCGTTTTTTTTATTTAATTTCTGAACGTTTTTGAATCAATGCATGTTTTGATTTTGGCTCTCCGCAGAGGAATAATCAAAAGGAAATTTGCATATTTTTTTGGGGGGGGGCTAAATGGCTTTCTCATAATTTTGATCGAATGATTTTGAGAAAAAAAGAGCGGGGGCGAAGCCTAGTTGCCCTCCGATTTTTTGGTTAATTAAAAAGGCAACTAGAACTTTTAATTTTTTACGAATCTTTTTATTGGTAAAAGATTTACGTAACTTATATATTAGCTTACGTAAAAAAACTTTTGTATTCTCATGTTTTTATTACATATATGAGGGGATTCGCCCAATCGTCAGTACCTCGCTCTTTACACTAAAGCTTAAATTTTATCCCAATTCATTAAGAATGACCCCTGAATCACAAAAGCCGTAGAATAAATAGTTGAAATTACTAAAAATACTTTAGAGTAAAGAGCTAGGTATCATAAGGAGGTGAGCCCCTTATATGGGTAATAATTTCTGTTTGTTTTAAGTTTTATTGCTGTTCCTTACTTCCAGCTGAAAAAGCTTTTTCACATTTATTTTTTAATTTTTTTTTAAATAATGCTAGTAAATCCTGCTCTCCCTTCATGGAAGTTTTCTTCTCCCATGACAAATTCTCGATGGAAAGTTCCCCCAGCATATCCCCCTCTTCTCAACCCCTCCCCCCAACCAAAAAAATCCTCCTGAAAACGCCTGTATACTTCCCAATAACCATTACTATATGTAAGCACAGGTCAAAGTTTGTATTTTGTTGCCCCTCCCACGGGGACTGTGGGGGAGTAAGTCGTCCCCAAAGACATAGTTATAAGGTTTTTCGACTACGCTGAATAAAATGGCTATCTCAGAATTTTGATCCGTTGACTTTGGGAAAATAATTAGCGTGGGAGGGGGCCTAGGTGCCCTCCAATTTTTTTGTCACTTAAAAAGGGCACTAGAACTTTTCATTTCCGTTAGAATGAGCCCTCTTGCAACATTCTAGGACAACTGGGTCGATACGATCACCCCTGGAAAAAAAAAAAAAAAAAAAAAAAAAAAAAAAAAATAAAAAAAAAAAATAAAATAAACACGTATCCGTGATCTGCCTTCTGGCAAAAAATGCAAAATTCCACATTTTTGTAGATAGGAGCTCGAAACTTCTACAATAGGGTTCTCTGATACGTTGAATCTGATGGTGTGATTTTCGTTAAGATTCTATGACTTTTAGGGGGTGTTTCCCCCTAATTTCTAAAATAACGCAAATTTTCTCAGGCTCGTAACTTTTGATGGGTAAGAGTAAACTTGATGAAACTTATATATTTAAAACCAGCATTAAAATGCGATTCTTTTGATATAGCTATTGGTATCAAAATTCCATTTTTTAGAGTTTTTGTTACTATTGAGCCGGGTCGCTCCTTACTACAGTTCGTTACCACGAACTGTTTGATTGAAAAAGAAAATTTAGCGTAAGAGCGAGCTACTGAGGAGAGGCAACCAATCTCATATATGTAATATTTTCTGTTCGTTTTATTTTTTAATGTTGCTTCTTACTTTCAGTTGAAAAAAAGTTGTTTCTTATTTAATTGCTGATTGTTTTTAAATAATACCGGGAAATCCAGCTTCCCCTCCATGGCGAATTCCTTTCCCCACAAGAAACTTCTCCATGGATAGATTTTCCCACGTAATTTAAATTAGCGACATTTGCGAAACTTATTTTGTAAGGCATAGTAATAAAACGGCCAAAGAGGTCGAAACTATTCTTATGAAAATGAAAGTCACAAGTTGAGCAATTCTCAAATGACTGAAATGAATGAAAGAAAAGATTTTTAAAAGATATACGTAATAATTTTTTTTATATTGTTATTCCTTACTTTCAGTTAGAAAAAAAAATTTAGTTTTTTAATTTAATAACAACCACAAGCCAAACACATACAATATCTTTGGTTTATTATCGCATAAAAATCATGGTTTGAAGCTGCTTAAGATAAAATTAAATGCTAAGATTGGCCGTAAAATAACATAAACAAATTATTGCTTATATCGACCATTATTTTACAAAATTCAAACATTAGCGTAAAAAGCAAGGTATTGACGAGGGGGTGAACCTCCTTGTATATATAATATGAGGGGATTCGCCTCCTCGTCACTACCTTTCCCTTTATGTTAAAGTTCAAATTTTGTTCCAATTCTTCAAGAATTAAATAAAAAAACAAGTTTTTTCAACTGAAAGTAAGGAGCGACATTAAAACTTAAAACGAACAGAAATTACTTCGTATATGAAAGGGGCTGCTTCCTCATCAACGCCCCGCTCTTTACGCTAAAGTTTACTCTTTCTCTCAACTCTTCTTTTTAAAACAGTAAAAAACTTTAGCGTAAAGAGCGAGGCGTTGATGAGGAAGCAGCCCCTTTCATATACGAAGTAATTTCTGTTCGTTTTAAGTTTGAATGTCACTCCTTACTTTCAGTTGAAAAAACTTGCTTTTTTTTATTTAATTTCTGTATGTTTTTGAATAAATGCATGTTTTGATTTTGGCTCTCAGCAGAGAAATAATTAGAACGAAATTTGCATATTTTTTTTTTTTTTTTGGTTAAATGGCTCTCTCATAATTTTGATCGAATGATTTTGAGAAAAAAAGTGGGGGAGGAAGCCTAGTTGCCCTCCAATTTTTTGGTTAATTAAAAAGGCAACTAGAACTTTTAATTTTTTACGAATCTTTTTATTAGTAAAAGATATACGTAACTTATAAACTAGCTTACGTAAAGAATTTTTTATTCTCATGTTTTTATTACACATATGAGAGGGTTCGCCCCCTCGTCAGTACCTCTCTCTTTACACTAAATCTTAAATTTTGTCACAATTCATTAAGAATGACCCCTGAATCACAAAAGCCGTAGAATAAATAGTTGGCATTACTAAAAACACATTAGCGTAAAGAGCGAGGTATTAGGAGTAGGTGAGCCCCTCATATGGGTAATAATTTCTGTTCGTTTTAAGTTTTAATGCTGCTCCTTACTTCCAGCTGAAATAAACTTTTTCATATTTATTTTTCCATTGTTTTTTTTTTTAAATAATGCTAGTAAATCCTGCACTCCCTTCATGGAAATTTTCTTCCCCCATGAAAAATTTCTCGATGGAAAGTTCCCCCAGTATATCCCCCTCTTCTCAACCCCTCCCCCCAACCATAAAATCCTCCTGAAAACACCCGTACACTTCCCAATAACCATTACTATATGTAAGCACTGGTCAAAGTTTGTATATTGTAGCCCCTCCCACGAGGACTGTGGAGGAGTAAGTCGTTTCCAAAGACATAGTTATAAGGTTTTTTGACTACGCTGAATAAAATGGCTGTCTCAAAATTTTGATCCGTTGACTTTGGGAAAATAATTAGCGTGGGAGGGGGCCTAGGTGCCCTCAAATTTTTTTGGTCACTTAAAAAGGGCACTAGAACTTTTCATTTCCGTTAGAATGAACCCTCTCGCAACATTCTAGGACAACTGGGTCGATATGATCACCCCTGGGAAAAAGAAAAAAGAAAAAAAAAAAAAAAAAAATAAACACGCATCCGTGATCTGCCTTCTGGCAAAAAATACAAAATTCCACATTTTTGTAGATAGGAGCTTGAAACTTCTATAGTAGGGTTCTCTGATATGTTGAATCTGATGGTGTGATTTTCGTTAAGATCGTATGACTGTAAATGTATGACTGTCTGATGGTGTAAATGTCGTTTCTATTATTCTATTACTTTTAGTATTAAAATTCTATTACTTTTAGGGGGTGTTTCCCCCTATTTTCTAAAATATCACAAATTTTCTCAGGCTCGTAACTTTTGGTGCGTAAGACTAAACTTGATGAAACTTATATATTTAAAATCAGCATTAAAATGCAATTCTTTTGATGTAGCTATTGGTATCAAAATTCCATTTTTTAGAGTTTTGGTTTCTATTGAGCCGGGGTGCTCCTTGCTACAGTTCGTTACCACGAACTGTTAGATGACACCTCAATATAAAAGGCCGCTTAATTAGGACAAATAGCTGTTTTGAAATTACTAAAAATACTTCATCGTAAACAGCGCGTTATTGACGAGTTGACGAAACCTCTTATATAAATAATAATTTCTGTTTGTTTTAAGTTTTAATGTTACTCCTTACTTTCGGTTGAAAATGTTTTTTTTTAATTTAATTTCTCGTTTTTTAATCGTTTTTTAAATGATGCTGGGATATCCATCACCCCCTTCACAGAAATTATCTTCCCCCAATAAAAATTCCTCCGTTGAGAGAACCTCCCACGTAACCCGATCTCACCAAACCACCCCATCAGAAAAAATCCCCCCTTAAAACGCCAGTTTACTTACCAATAACCAATAATATATGTAAACAAATCGCAAAGCTCATAACTTGCAGACCTTCCCCCAGGAACTGTGGGGGGATCAAGTCATCCTCTAGGACATAGTTTATTTATGCTATGTTGGACATATTTCGACTATGTTGAACAAAATGACTATCTCAAAATTTTGATCCGGTGACTATGTTATTTGAATAGTTTTAAATATGTTTAGTTAAAGAATAATAAAGATCTTGAAATTACGACACAATAAGCAGCCATTTCACAAACAATGTTTGATTCCACGAAAATTGATTTGCAGTGATTTCACAAAATTCAGACTGCAATTCCCTGCTATTATTGAACAACTCAAATTAAAAATCAAAATATATCAAGTAAATACTCTCGAAATAGAAGTCGCGCAACAAACTGCTAAAATTCAAATCAACGTAATATTTTCAATCTCTATGAGAGGAGGATAAAATGTGAGCCCTTGGGCACAACCCGCCTACTAAATACCTTCCAAACTAACTATTCATATATAATAATTCTAGTTTTTTACATATCGAATATCGATTAAAAAAGAAAGTCGATTCCTCGATGTCTACATCTAGAAATGTTTTATTCGTTATTCACTTCCTTCCGTGTAAACTTTGCCAATGCATTACATAAGAATGAATACATGTTGAACGGTTCCTAACAACAAAAATTTTTAAATCTTTGAATCAATATATTTCCAAAGAAAACTTTTACTGAATGCCAACAAGTTATACTCCTCAATCATGGGACATAATTATTGTCAAGCCAGTGCTCCGAAAGAATACAAATAGTCATCTTAAGGATGCTCATGAACATTTTCCATGAGGGTTTACCCTTTAAACTTTTTCGAAAAGAGAGGGGAGAGAACCGAGGGTGCCAACTTACAAGAATTTAAGGGGAGATTTTTTTTTTCTTCTGAAGATACAGAAACAAAGTACATCTAGGTGGGAGCATTTTCTTTTGTTTATTTTTTAAATGAAAGCATTGAAAAAAAGTATTTTTAAATCTAAAAGGGCACCCCCCCCCAAGTTGGTGCTCCTGGTGAAATTCAGAAAAGAAGCGATTTTTTAAAGACTGTTATGTATATATAGTTCTCAATTTTCAATACAAAGTAATAAGCAGTAACAATCTAAAACAGGAATTTCACGATCAAATTGTTCAAGGCCAAGCTCAAACCTGGCCAAACTTGACAAAAAATTATAAATGGTTAAAAATTTGAATAAAATATTGTATAAAGTATGTACGATATATATCTGTTGAAATTAACTTTAATTAAAAGGCTAATGGCATTCATTCAAGCTCAGTTACAAAGGACTACCCTGAAAATAAAATTTTATTGTTTGAATAGGTTAAGTAGTTATACAGCCATGTCTTTCTTAAAAAACTAAAAAACGGGAATCCAAATTTTAATTAAGAGGGGCTCTAAACGCAGTTATGCAGTTTTCGAATTTTTCAATACTTTAAAAGAAAACTTACTTTTCCTTCAATAAGAAAAAGATGAATAAGGTATAAAAAAAACCCAGTTAGATCAGACCATGAGAAACGACAGAGCAAAGCCAGCAAACTATTACTTAAAGGTAACTAGTGTCCCAAGGCAGTTCTTTCCCTGCAAAGCCAAAAGACTATTTCTCCTAAAACCTGATTCTCTGACTCATAAAAAGAGGTACTAATTTATGGGGGGGTATTAGCCCCTTGATAGAGGAAGAAGATGACGGTGCAAGGTGGACTGTAGGATTAAGAAATACATTTGGTCAGTATAATACTAAAAATCTCACTCATATTACCCACTTTTACTAGGGATGAACATTTTAATATGATACCAGTATTTATTTATTTATTTCTACATTAGTATCAGCTCTTTCAGTATTTATTTCTTTAGTAAACACTCATCAATTGGATAACATGATAAGATGAAGTAGAGGAAAAAAACAACAAACAAACAAAAGAAAGTCACAAGAGGAAGAAGAAATCAATTACTGCACTAACTCTTGTCATAGCAACAATATTTACGCATAAAAATAAACCATGAATTAGTAATAAATTATAAAATTACTGCACGATATAAGGGTCATGACACAGACATACAAAAATATAAAGTTTTGAACAAGACGGAGCGAAAAAGAGAGATAAAAAAGGAAAGCAAACCAACAACAACAACGTAGGTAAAAATAGCACAAAATAAAAAATAAGCAATTCAAAAAAAAATTAGACGAAAGAGAAATGAGCTCATTTAATATGGGAAATAGTTCGCCCTCTCCCTTACCGTAAATACTTTAATTATCGGATTTTGCAGATAGTTCAACTAAAATGAAATGGAAACATACCTTTTATTCTAATTTTGTATTCCTATTAGATATCCTCATTACTTAGATATATCACTTTCAATTTCTGAATTATTACTAAAAATTTTGGAGTCCCTTTCCCAGTTTACCTCTAAGGACTTGGAGGAGAAACTCGTTCCCAAAATTGCTTGGACAAGCGCGTTAGGAATGGAATGCCTCATATTATGTAGCCTTGCAAATCACTGTTTTTAAACAACATTCTAAATAGCTAGAATACAGTGAACCTTAATAAAACGAAGTAAAAACAAAATTAATCTACATCCAGGAGGAGATATAAATCCCCACCATTGTCATCAGCATAGATTTGGAGAGAGAGAGTGACTGGATAATAAGCAATGACCTGATCAAGTATAACATATTGAAAAAAAGAGTTACAGATGCAGAGTAAGGATGGGAGACATGAGCAAGCAGTGCCTTTTTAGGGGGGTAGCACATTTGAGTTGTGTATATTTTTAAAAAATATCAGGTTAGGTTGTAATAAAACGTTCTTACATATGTTATGTAACCTAACATATTGAAAAAAAGAGTTACAGATGCAGAGTAAGAATGGGAGACATGAGCAAGCAGTGCTTTTTTAGGGGGGTAGCACATTTGAGTTGTGCATATTTTTAAAAAATATCAGGTTAGGTTGTAATAAAACGTTCTTACATATGTTATGTAACCTAACATATTGAAAAAAAGAGTTACAGATGCAGAGTAAGGATGGGAGACATGAGCAAGCAGTGCTTTTTTAGGGGGGTAGCACATTTGAGTTGTGCATATTTTTAAAAAATATCAAAACACAAGCAAAGTACGTGCAAATCAGAGAGAAGTATAGAAATTGCCGTAAAGATATTGATAGTCCACGGAAATTCTACTTCAAAAGCCTCTACTCCCTTACCCATGCCTTGCACGTGCAAGGCATGTTGCACGTTGCACATGCATCCCTTTTACCTATCCGTTGCACCTTTGTCCTAGATAATAACCTTCGAAATAGCCACTGGTCTTCAGATAAACATGAGGACCAAATAAAGAAAACATGAGGACCTTTCCATGATCTGGTTAGGTTCAAAACCACAAATTTTAAATGTTTTCAACCAATTTGTCTCAAAATGCAAAACAAATGGCACATCAACTGGTACATTATCATAACTGAAAAATTAAGTGTCAAATGCACCACCCCCTTGCTATTTAGTCCGTAGTCTTTTATTTATCTGTAGTGCTTCTTTTTTATATTTGTTGTGTTTATTATTTTCCTAGTTCTTTTTGTGTCAGTTTATATTTATTGTAGACTATTTATTTAGAATCTAATAATACCTACCTACCTACCTAGATCTTAAATGCCGGATTTCCGTTTCAGCCACAAAAAAATTATCTATCCACCCCCTGCGTTACGCTATATTTGACACACTTGAATATTTCTCCGATAAAGACTACTGACGAAAAAAAAAGACATTTAGAAAACATATAGGCTTTTGTGGTACATCTTTTCTAATGGAGGTGGTAAGAATTGCGCCTTACGTTTATAATTAGTGACTTGTTAACTTAAGTATGTATAAGTAGAATCGTAAATTCGAAGGCGGCTGTATTTTACCCCTCAAATTTCGAAAAGTATCTTTTGGGCTATTTTCATATAAAATGTTAGCTAACAGTCAAACAGTTCGTGGTAACGAACTGAAGGAGCGACCCGGCTCAATAGTAACCGAAACTCTAAAAAATGGAATTTTGATACCAATAGGGACATCAAAAGAGTCGCATTTTAATGCTGATTTTAAATATATAAGTTTCATCAAGATTAGTCATACCCATCAAAAGTTACAAGCTTGAGAATATTTGCATCATTTTAGAAAATAGGGGGAAACACCCCCTAAAAGTCATACGATCTTAACGAAAATCACACCATCAGATTCAGCGTATCAGAGAACCTTACTGTAGAAGTTTCAAGAGGATTAGAACTTAATTTTTACTTACTGTAGAAGTTTCAAGAAGTTTCATCAGGATTAGTCATGCCCATCAAAAGTTACAAGCTTGAGAATATTTGCATCATTTTAGAAAATAGGGGGAAACACCCCTTAAAAGTCATACGATCTTAACGAAAATCACACCATCAGATTCAGCGTATCAGAGAACCTTATTGTAGAAGTTTCAAGCTCCTATCTACAAAAATGAGGAATTTCGCATTTTTTGCCAGAAGACAAATCACGGATGTGTGTTTATTTGTTTTTTGTATTTTTTTGTTTTTTTTTTCCCAGGGGTGATCGTATCGACTCAGTGGTCCTAGAATGACGCGAAAGGGCTCATTCTAACGAGAATCAAAAGTTGTAGTGCCCTTTTTAAGTGACCAAAAAATTGGAGGGCACCTACGCCCCCTCCCACGCTCATTTTTTCTCCAAAGTCACCGGATCAAAATTCTGAGATAGCCATTTTATTTGCCATTTTCGAAAAACTTAATAACTATGTCTTTGGGGACGACTTACTCCCCCGGTTACAAACGGGCTGCAAGTTAAAAACTTTGACCTGTTTTTACATATAGTAATGGTTACTGGGAAGTGTACAGACGTTTTCAGGGAGATTTATTTGGTTCGGGGGGAGAGTCGAAGGGGAGTTACGTGGGAGGATCTTTCCTTGGAGGAACTTCTCATGGGGGAAGAGACTTTCAATGAGGGAGGCGCAGGATTTTCTAGCATTATTAAAAAAAACAATGAAAAATATAGATGAAAAGTTTTTTCTACTGAAAGTGAGGAGCAGCATTAAAGCTTAAAAATGAACAGAAATTATTACACATATGAGGGGTTGACCTCCTCGTAATACCTCGCTCTTTACGCTAAAGTATTTTTAGTAATTTCAACTATTTATTCTTCGGCCTTTGTGATTCAGGGGTCATTCTTAAGGAATTGGGACAAAATTTAAGCTTTAGTGTAAAGAGTGAGGCATCGACGAGGGATGAGCCCCCTCATATACGCAATAAAAACAAACGAATATAGAAGTTCGCTACGTAAGTTAATTCGTAAGTTACGTATATTTTTTACCTATGAAAACGTTCGTAAAAAATTAAAAGTTATGGTTGCCTTTTTAAGTAGTCAAAAATTGTAGGGCAACTAGGCCCCCTCCCTCGTTCCTTTTTCTCAAAATCTTCCAATTACAACTATGAAAAAGCCATTTAGCCCCCAAAAATTAATGTGCAAATTTCGTTTTAATTATCTATGTGCGGAGAGCCAAGATCAAAACATGCATTAATTCAAAAACGTCCAGAAATTAAACAAAAAAAAAAGGTTTTTTAAATGAAAGTAAGGAGCGAGATTGAAACTTAAAACGAACAGAAATTACTCCGTATATGAAAGGGGCTTTTCCTCTACAACGCCCCGCTCTTTACGCTAAAGTTTTTTACTGTTTTAAAATGTAGAGTTAAGAGAGACGATAGCGTAAAGAGCGGGTCGTTGAGGAAGAAAAGCCCCTTTCATATACGGAGTAATTTCTGTTTGTTTTAAGTTTCAATCTCGCTCCTTACTTTCATTTAAAAAAAACTTGTTTTTTTGTTTAATTCTTGTTAGGACGACGGAAACAGAGTTGTTAGTTAACAAAAACTATTTCCTAACAGATTGCTGAAACGCAGCAATTTGGCGAAACACAAAGTTGAAAATATATTTGAAGTCACCCGGGTATTTACTTTTCACTCCCTGTGCTAGCTGATAAATGAAGAGATCTTGCGCCACCACCCTATCGTCACATCTACCAGAATCTACTACTACCAGTGGAGCATCTGCCAGAATCTATAAAATCTTGCTAATTCTACCTCAAGATAAGGAAACTACCTATTACAAACTACCTATTGGAAATCACTATTTTACCTATTGATTATTAATTAGGCACAAATTACCTATACTACAAATTGCTAATTCCACCTGTTTTTGTTGATCCTGGGCCTGTAAACCCCATAGTCCCGAAAGAGTTAAGATATTTCGTGTGACTGCGCAGTTTTAATTTGATCTGGTTTTTTGTCAATCCTGGCTAATACTCGTGCCTCTCCATAGACTAGTCCATGCCTCCCTAGGGAGGCATGCCTCCCAGTTTGAAAAGCGCTGCCCTAGTCGATCTTTTGAGCCAAAGCTCTAGCAAACCGATCATGTCTCGTAAAATAGCTGTTTATCTGCCTGAATAACTCTAATTAACTGATGTTTATCTTTACTTTAACAGTATTACATCATCAATTCAGAGTCAGTGACTTTCTATCAAACAGTTCGTGGTAATGAACTGTAGTAAGGAACGACCCGGCTCAATAGTAAACGAAAATCTAAAAAAACGGAATTTTGATACTAATAGCTACATCAAAAGAATTGCATTTTAATGCTGATTTTAAATAGATAAGTTTCATCCAATTTAGTCTTACCCATCAAAAGATGCCTGAGAAAATTTGCCCTCTTTTGGAAAATAGGGTGAAACCCCTAGAAACTGTAGAATCTTAAACGAAAATCACACCATCGTATCAGAAAACTCCTCTGCAGAAGTTTCAAGCTCTTATCTACAAAAATGTGGAAATTCGTATTTTTTGCCAGAAGACCGATCACGGGTGCGTGTCTATATGTTTTATTTTTTTTCTTTTTCCCAGGGGTGATCGTATCGACCCAGTGGTCCTTGAATGTTGCAGGAGGGCTCATTCTAACGGGAATTAAAAGTTCTAGTACTCTTTTTAAGTGACCAAAAAAATTGGAGGGCACTTAGGCCCCATCCCAAGCTCATTTTTACCCCCAAAGTCAACGGATTCAAATTTGAGATAGCCATTTTGTTCAGTATAGTCAAAAAAGATAATAACTATGTCTTTGGGGATGACTTAATCCCCACAGTCCCCGGGGGAGGGGCTGCAAGTTACAAACTTTGACCATTGTTTACATATAGTATTGGTTATTATGAAGTGTACAGACATTTTCGGGGGGACTTTTTCGCGTTGGGGTGAGAGTGGGTCGGGGAAGGGGGTTATGTGGGAGGATCTTTCCATGGAGGAATCTTCATGAGAGAAAATAATATCCATGAAGGGGGCGCAGGATTTTCTAGCATTATTTTAAAAAAATGAGAAAATAAATTTTTCAGCTGGAAGTAATCAGCAGCATTAAAACTTAAAACCAACATAAAATATTACATATATAAGGGGTCCGTCTCCTCCACAATACCTTGCTCTTTACGCTAAAGCATTTGAGGTAATTTCAACTAGTTTTTCTACGGCCTTTGTAATTCAGGGGTCACTCTTAAAGATTTGGGACAAAATTCAAGCTTTAATGCAAAGAGCGAGGTATTGACGCGGGGTCAAACCCCCTCATATACGTAATAAAAATACACAAATATGGAAGTTCGTTACGTAAGTTAATTCGTAAGGTACGTATGTTTATTTCTAACAAAAAAGTTCTTAAAAAAATCTAGTTGCATTTTCAAGTAACCTAAAATTGGAGGGCAACTAGGCCTTCTCCCCACCCCTGTTTTTATAAAATCGTCCGATCAAAACCATGAGAAAGCTATTTTGCAAAAAAAATCATATGCAAATTTTGTTTTATTTCTTCATGTGCGGCGAGGCAAAATCAAAACATGCATTAATTCAAAAACGTTCAGAAATTAAATAAAAAACCAGTTTTTTAACTGCAAGTAAGGAGCAACATTAAAACTTAACACGAACAGAAATTATTCTGTATATGAAAGGGGCTGTCCCCTCCTCAACGCCCCACTCTTTATGCTAAAGTTTGACTCTTTCTCTCAACTCTTTTTTTTTAAAAAGCAAAAAACTTTAGTGTAAAGAGCCGAGTGTTGAGGAGGGGATAGCCCCTTTCATATACGGAATAACTTCTGTTCGTTTTAAGTTTCAATGTCGCTCCTTACTTGCAGTTAAAAAAAAAACTTGTCTTTTTTTATTTAATCTGTCAAAGAATGATTAATTCTACCTACTGTCACGTGATGAAAAAAAAAGCCTACTAGGTAGCAGATTACTAAACAAAATTCCTATCATCGGGTACACTCGCTAAGAAAGTAGCAGACCCCTCAGAAACAATAATTTATGTTTTTTTGCAGCTCAATGTGCTTGGAATTAAACGGGCTTTCTTTTTTAATGAAAAAAAACTACTTTATATAGAAAAATTTTCGAGTTTTTAGGGCTTTTCTCTTAGAAATTTGTTGACAAATGTCTATTTTTTTTAATTACAGTAAAAAATGCACTATTTTTAATTTTTCTTTTTACAATTCAAAATCATATTCGTGTACTATTAAATCTCTTCTTTCGATTGATTTAAGAGTATGCTCGCCTTGACCAATCTTATTTGTATAAAAAAATTTAGAATCGTCGAACCCCATTATAGGCAAAATTTGGTCTTTTTGGCGTATATCTCAGAAACGCCCCAACGGCGAACATGCACCCTACGATATTCAAATGGCATGGTTGACTACCCTGGGATCCACCCTAAACAATTTTGAACCTTCCGGCATGGGTACTAATCGAAATAAGCGAGATACAGAATCTGGCGCTCTGACCCTAAATCCAACCGGTCCACACAAATTCCTCTTTACCACTGCAGCAGCGAAACGCTGCCTTAGAGCACACGGAGTATTCTCTCAAAACTGAGTTACGTATACTACTGGAATTTACTATTTACCGGAATTTCATCTGACCAATATAAAAATTTAGTCACACGACAATACTAATCAAACAACCGACAAGGTATCAAATGTCCAAATTCATTTACTATTTTTTAGTAATTAATCTTTTCATTAATCCAATTTCAATAGAGTTTCACATTAAGTGTTAAAAAAAAAACCGTAAATAAACTAACTGGATTTTCACTTATTTTAACTTTTTCACACGGCGAAGTTCACCAATCTTGAATAAAAATTTACCTTGTCACAAATGAAACGTGTTTTAGTATCCCATTTCTGACACCAATTTGTTGGCGACTAATTTCTCCCTATTCCAATAAAGTATCCAAAAACGAATAAATCCCTTCTATATTCTTCAACAGACAAATTGCAACTAACGAGATGAATCAAATAAAAGTTCATTGCAGACCGAGTTCAGTATCTCGGCACTCACTTACGCAATCACACAGAGACAAATACTTCACATGAAAAAGGATTTAGTTAAAGTATAATTTACACTGGCGATTCATGAAGTGAGGTAAGAGGAGGGGGGTGGATTTTTTCTTGGAGGTCCGATTGGCTGGAAAAGTTGCCGCCTTCTTCTGATGTCCTCGGCTGCACTGCTGACTTGGCCCTTCGAGAAACAGCGAATCAGAGCTTCTATTAAATCTGGAAAATTTATTTGAGACATGAATTTTATGTCTTGATGGCTAATGTCTTACCCTAATTTTTCTAAGTCCAGTTTTTTTCGCGTGTTTCCCAGGTCTATCCCCGGTTATCTGAAATTCACCATCCATATGAGATAGTTCATAAATGTAAAATAGACATGTTCCTTTTTTGGGGTTTCTTGTTGATGAAAACCTGCCTTTCAAGCGTCACATTGATTTGTTTAAAATGAAGATATGTAGTTGTCTCGGTATTTTAAGGAAGCTTGAAAGTACTTTTCCTGGATCTATTTTGAAAATTGTTTTCCATTGCTTATTCCAATTCCTTAGTCCAATGGTTGGGTGTCAACCTTTCTTTTTCTATTAATACCACTTTCTAATGCTTACAATAAAGCTAGGAGCTTCATTCAGGAAACTAATCGTTCAGGAGCTATTCCTTTACTCGATCTCGAATCACCGAATTTCTTTTGTACCCATGATTTACTTTTTCTCAGCTTCATGGCGACCTTCCCCAGCCCCTAAGTGTTCCGCCATCTTTTGCCTCTGACCAGAATAATTATAATGGCAATACAAATTAGTATATTTAAGTTCCTTTTACTCCTTGTGTAGGTTCAGATTTTAATCCTTAAACAGTGAATCATATTGTATCGAATATTGCCTGAATAAGCTCGAAGGTGTCACTCATTCACTTGGTTCAAAATATTGTACAATTCTATGGCTTCCTAGAAGCATTTTTATCTATTTATTTGTTTTTAATATACTTTATTAATTTTGTATATTCAATCTATTTAGTTTGTGTTCTATAGTTTTTATTTTATTTATATCTATGTTTTTTTCTTCTCCTTTTTGCCCTTCTCTCTGTGAGTAAGTGATTATTTTTTTTTCTGAGTAACTGACTCGTTTGTTATTAACGAAAAAAATAAACTAAATTAAACATATAAAGAAAAATAAAAAAAATGAATCAAAAACAAAAAGAAAAAATTCAAACATTTGCAAACTCCAATATAACAGATGTTTACTGTAGGAGCAGGGAGGGTTCCTACTTCACCTTGGCCACCGTTTGGAGATCTCTAATGCCACCAGAGTAACCTAGCAGTACCTCATGGGTCAGGGGTGACCCTAACACCCCACGGATTTTTACGCGTCCCGTCCTTGCCGGTTTCCGGAAACCGGCTGGGTGCTGAGACGTGTCTTTTCCCCGTGGTACAAAAATGCCACACTAATTGGCCCGAGACCCCATGACAAAGGCATCATGTATTTAGCTCCAACTATTATCTTTCTTTCCTTCCCGGAAAGACATCTTGCTTAGTACAGGAATCTTTTCCAATACCAAATCCATTTAATCTCAGGCTCTCTCAATGCTACCATTCCTAGTTTCTACCTAGGCTAACGAAGAAGACAAAAGTGTCAAAAAAGCATACTGTTTTCACGCTCAACTTTCAAACAGTTCGTGGTAACGAACTGTAGTAAGGAGCGACCCGGCTCAATAGCAAACGAAACTCTAAAATACAGAATTTTGATGCTAAAAGATACATCAAAAGAATCGAATTTTCATGCTGATTCTAAATATATAACTTTCTTCAAATTTAGTCTTTGTCATCAAAAGTTACGAGCCTCAGAAAATTTGCCTTATTTTGGAAAATAGGGGGAAATACCCCCTAAAAGTCGAAGAGTCTTAACGAAAATCACACCATAGTATTTGGCGTATCAGAGAACCCTGTAGCGAAAATTTCAAGCGCCTGTCTACAAAAATGTAGAATTTTGTATTTTTTGCCAGAAGACAAATCACGGGTGCGTGTTTATTTGTTTTTTTTTGTTTTTTTTTTTTTTTCCCAGGGATCATCGTATCGACCGAGAGGTCCTATAATTTTGCAAGAGGCCTCATTCTAACGGAAATGAAAAGTTCTAGTGCCCTTTTTATGTGACCAAAAAATTGGAGGGCACCTAGGCCCCCTCCCACGCTCATTTTTTCCCAAAGTCAACAGATCAAAATTTTGAGATAGCCATTTTGTTCCGCATAGTCGAAAACCATAATAACTCTGTCTTTGGGAATGACTTACTCCCCCAAAATCCCTGGGGGAGGGGCAGTAAGTTACAAAGTTTGACCAGTGTTTACATATAGTAATGGTTATTGGGGAGTGTAAAGATGTTTCAGGGGGATTTTTTTGTTTGGGGGTGGGGTTGAGGGAATAGGGCTATGTGGGAGGATCTTTCCTTGGAGGAATATGTCATGGGGGAAGAAAAATTCAATGAAAAGGGCGCAGGATTTTCTAGCATTACTATAAAAAACAATGAAAAAATAAACATGAAAACGTTTTTTCAATTGAAAGTAAGGAGTAGCATTGAAACTTAAAACGAACAGAGATTATTACGCATATGAGCGATGCTAAAAATACTTTAGCATAAAGAGCGAGGTATTTAGGAGGAGATAAATACCTTGCTCTTTATGCTTAAGTATTTTTAGTAATTTCAACTATTTATTCTACGGCCTTTCTGATTCAGGGGTCATTCTTAAAGAATTGGGACAAAACTGACGATTTAGTGTAAAGAGCGAGGTATTAACGAGGGTACAAACCCCCTCCTATACATAATAAAAATATAAGAATAAGAAAGTTTGTTACGTAAGTTAATTCTTAAGTTACGTATATTTTTTACTAATAAAAACGTTCGTTAGAAATGAAAAGTTCTAGTTGCCTTTTTAAGTAACCGAAAAATTGGAGGGCAACTAGGCCTCCTTCCCCACCCCTTATTTCTCAAAATCGTCTGATCAAAACTAAGAGAAAGCCATTTAGCCAAAAAAGAATTAATATACAAATTTCATTTTAATAATTTATGTGCGGAGAGCCAAAATCAAACATACATTAATTCAAAAACGTTCAGAAATTAAATAAAAAAAATAGTTTTTTAAACTGAAAGTAAGGAGCGACACTAAAACTTAAAACGAACAGAAATTACTCCGTATATGAAATAGGTTGTTCCCTCCACAATCCCTCGCTCTTTACGCTAAAGCTTTTAATTGTTTTAAAAATCAGAATTGTGGCAAAGAGTCAAACCTAACCTAAACTTAATTGGCTAATAGCAACTTAATTTGCCGCAAATAAATCTTCTACGGGTGGAATTTATCTCCGACAAACAAAATAACAGGGGTTGGACAAGAAGTAAACTGAGCAGCCGCGCGAATATTCCACTAGTCCATTAGCTCTACTAAAAATCATACAGGGAAACTACCCTGCAGAACCAATCTCGTATCCACCCCGGATACTGGTACTCTAAATGTAATATCCACTTAAGCTGATTACTCAACAGGACAGGTGCCTGTCGCCTTCCATGTCAAGTATGCTAACGAAACTGACAAATTTTCCTAATTTGCCGTCTTGAATAGTCTCATAACAGTCGCTATTGAAGGTTTTCTCAAAGTCTGCCAATTTATTCAAATAATAATCCAACTTTCATTTTCTCTGGACCGTTCTTACACCCTGTAAAACTTTCTAATACGGAGAGATTCCCCCACTGGAAACCAAAAACTCAATTAATTCCATGTTATTTCTCTTTATTCTCAAAATCTTACAATTGTCTCATTATACCAGCAAAGATGGTCAGTTTGTGAATTTTTCTCTAATTCCTATGTTTTTCGGGCAATGCCTAAGCCATTCCTCATCAAAGGTACCCTCGCTTATGCAGTGCATAATTTCTAGCTAGAGTCTTGCTCATCAAATTTTACATTCCCAATGCTTCAAATCTGTCTTTCCGTGCAAATTTGTACAGCCTCCTACTTCTAGGCTAAATCCAACCGTATCTTCGGAAACGCGTGATTTTTTGCTATCAGTGCTCCTGATAACCCCTTTACTCGCTGCCATCAGTGAAGGAAAGGGGAAGGAGGTCCCTACTCCGCCTCCGCCACTATTTGGAGATCTCCAATGCCACTAGAAATTCCTGGCATTAACTTAGGGTTCAGAGATGACCCTAACACGATATGGATTCCTCAGGGGTTAGGTGTGACCCTAACGTGACAAGTGTATTTCCCCTGCGGTACAAAAGTCCCACACTAATTGGCCCAAGACGCCATGTCAAAGGCTACAAGCATCAACCTCCAACAGTTCTCTTTATTTCTCTCCCGAAAAGATATCTTGCTTAGCAAAGTATTTTCTTCCTATACCAAATCAATATAATCTCAATTTTTCTCTAGGCAACTAACCCTAGTTTCTACCTTGACTAACCGAGAAAACAAAAATATGAAACCCAACTTTCAACTCTCGGATCAGACACAAGATTAATTCCACAATGCACAAAACCTTGCGGGTAAATTATCACGTGGAGGTAAGGGCCTAGCTCCTCCGGATATGAATGGCCGAATTAAATTGGAACTACCCAGTATTCTTTATAGATTTCGGCTAGATTTAACCTGTATGGATCATCGCTCGTCTGGATTTTCAGGCTTAGATTAATTAGTGAATTGCTGTTAAGACATCTCATAGTAACAGCTAGGTCCAGGGTTTAAGCATTACAATTAAAGAAAAATTGAGTAAAATTTTCAAAAAGGGTATTTCTCTGATAAAAGGGAAAAGGGTCCCAACATTCACTAACATGAATGGCAACAAATTAAATACAACCACAAAAAATTATTTCGTATCTACGGTACCAAATAGTTCTTTATAGCGAGCTGTAAGCATTGAGCGACTTGGCCCTATTGTAACCGAAACTCCAAAAGACAAAATTTTTATAACAATTAAAACATCAAAAGAATAGGCTTATTATGGTGATTCCAAATATATAAAATTTATTGATTTAATATTACCTATCAAAAGCTACGAGCCTGAGAAAATTCGTATGATTTTCAAAAAATATTATGTTGACAGTAATCGCACCATCAGATTCAGCATTTCAGAGAACCCTGCTGTAGAGGTTTCGAGCTACCATCTACATAAAAATTGGAATATCGTATTTTCTGCCAGAGGGAACATAACGGGTGCTGTTTATTTTTTTTCCCCAGAAACGATCGAATCGAACCAAAGGTCCTAGAAGACTGGGAGAGGACTTACTCGAACGAAAATAAAAGTTATAGTCCCCTTTAAAGCGATAAAACAGTTTGAAGGGCAACCGGCCCCACTTAAACTCTTCTTTTTCACCAAAGACATCCGGTCAAATTTTTAGGTATCTGTTTGATTCAGCATAGTTAAAAGGTCCAATAACTATGCCTTTAGCGCCATCAAAAAGTTCAAACGGTAAACCATTTGTACTTTGCTATTAAAAAAAAAAAAAAAAAAAAAAAAAAAAAAAAAAAAAAAAAAAAAAAAAAAATCTATTTTGTCATTACAGTTTTGAAAAATCAAAATTGCTAAGAGCTCCAGGAATTTGTATCATTATGGTAGAGTGGGGTTAGTAGAGACAGGGATAGGTTGATACAAAGGTTGTTTCTGACCATTTCGCATGCGCAGCTTCAAGGGAGTGATTGAAAGCAAGTCCTCTTACAGTGGCGAGGCTTTATGGGTAGTTTCTGAGTTATGCAGCAAGTGATAATATAAGTGTGACTGTATAACCAAAAAGTTTTTTTTTTATTTTGTGTTTGGGTGAAAATAAAATTGTGCTAGTTTTCGACGAAACCACTCAGCTGCCATTTCGCTTCACTCACTGTTTCTTATTGAAAAAAAAATAAATTTGAATAACTAAGGCTGCATAGTATTGGAGTGATATTAGTTTAAACAACATATAATCACTTAAGACAAGTTGATATGATGGGTAGTTTCTGAGTTATGCAGCAGGTGATGATAAAAGTATGATTATATAGCCAAAAAGTAAATTTTTTAAATCTTGTGTTTGAGTGAAATAAAATTGTGCTAGGTTTCGACGAAACCACTCAGCTACCATCTCACTTCACTCAGCGTTTCTTATTGAAAAGATAATTTAAACTTGATTAACTAAGGTTGCATAGTGTTGGAGTTCTGTTAGTTTCAACAACACACACTCACTCGGGACAAGTTGATATGATAGCTGATCATTTAGTGATGATCACAGATGATTTAGTGATAAGCTTGAAACACAGCTTAAACAGCTTATACTCATAAAAGCTATATCATGGGCTGACTCTTTATAACATCAAAGTACTAGCCTATTAACTAGCCATAGGTAACTTCTCAATAATATCAGTCCTAGACAGCTGGAACAAGGACAAATCAGCCAAACAAGATTAGTTCTGTTCATCTTTGAAGAGACACAATCGCCAATCCATTAGAGAACCCAAGGCAACTAGCCTCAGCCCAACCAAATATTTTCAAAAAGTTAAGGATAAGGATATTTGAATGTTTATGGGACAAATTTGTGGTCTGTCCAACGACAAAATAAAATTGCAGCCAGGAAAGGGGCACGCCTAGTTGGAAAGGCGATGACAGCCGAGAGGGAAGAGACTATTACCATGGCGTAGACTGTAAACGCAATCGGAAACAGAGTTCCACCGACGTTCAAATTTTCTAGGTTTTATTATTTTATTTTAGGGAGCCTTTTATTTCAAATAGACAACCTGGTTGCGTTGGAGTATCATACCCGACCGGGTGGATGACAAGTGGTCCTCTTAACAAGTTCATGAAACAATATCACAACGGTGTCCAATGATCGAAATATAGTCCAAAAAACAGCCATGATTCTCTCCTCTTAGTAGACGTGCTGGAGTTTTGTAGGGACAATGGTGCTATGATGTTGTTGTTCCAATCAGATATTTTTTTTTCTTTTTTTCCATGATCACTATAAAAAAAAAGTTCATATCTTGATTTATAAGCCACCTATTTATTACAATCCTTACAAAATATTAATCATCCTTACCGTAGTATCAGCTTACCCAATATCGATATTAACTACCCCCAGACTGATAAATTTTAAGCTGTCCATTAAAAAGTCTTATATAATTATTGCCTATTTTTTTCCAAAATAAAAATGTGTTTTTGTAATATATTATATGGGATTTAAGGATATGTTTTTTTGTGTGGTAAATTAATGCCTTGAAATAAGGGTCTGGTAAAAAAGTATAAAATGTTAAAACTGTCTCAACTAACCCCACTCCTTCCTACATTTAAAACAATCAACCATTTTCCATTAGTGTATTCCTGCAATCTTGGTCATACCATAAATTTCTTTTTTATGTTTTGACAGATTAAAGCGCGCTACTCGAAACAAACTTCGGTTTCAACAAAGGTAAATACCTTTTAAGCTTATTGGAGGGCTTGAGAGACCTCTCTACTCTTATTTTTATCAATTTTTAAAAAAATCAAATATATATAACTTTTAAGCTTATTGGAGGGAGGGAACCTCCCCACTCTTATTTCTATCAATTTTGTCTGTAAACTTCATTAGCCTTGTGATATTATTTTGCTGTTCTTCTGTAATTTGCAGTACCCACAATAAAAACCAACTTTTCAGTTTGTTTTAATTTTCACTTGACTGTTCATTTCAATTTCTGTGAGATTCAGAATTTCTCTATCAAACAGTTCGTGGTAACGAACTAATTGTAATCTCCATACCAATAGCTACATCAAAAGAATCACATTTTAATGCTGATTTCAAATATATAAGTTTCATCAAGTTTAATTTTACCCATCAAAATTTACGAGCCTGAGAAAATTTTCCTTATTTTAGAAAACACCCCCTAAAAGTCATAGAATCTTAACGAAAATCACACCATCAGATTCAACGTATCAGAGAACCCTATTGTAGAAATTTCAAGCTCCTATCTAGAAAAATGTGGAATTTTGTATTTTTGCCAGAAGGCAGATCACGGATGCGTGTTTATTTGTTTGGTTTTTTGTTGTTTTTTTTCCAGGGGTAATCTTGCAAGAGGGCTCATTCTAACGGAAATGAAAAGTTCTAGTGCTCTTTTTAAGTGACCAAAAAATTGGAGGGCACCTAGGCCCCCTCCCACGCTATTTATTTTCCTAAAGTCAACGGATCAAAATTCTGAGATAGCCATTTTATTCTGCGTAGTCGAAAAACCTTATAACTGTGTCTTTGGGGACGATTTACTCCCCCACAGTCCCTGTGGGAGGGGCTAGAAGTTACAAACTTTGACCAGTGCTTACATAAAGTAATGGTTATTGGGAAGTGTACAGACGTTTTCAGGGGGGAATTTTTTTGGTTAGGGGGAGGGGCTGAGAAGAGGGGGATATGTTGGGGGAAATCTCCATCGAGGAATTTGTCATGGGGGAAGAAAATTTCCATGAAGGGAGCGCAGGATTTTCTAGCATTATCTAAAAAAAAACGATGAAAAAATAAACATGAAAAAGTTTTTTCAACTGGAAGTAGGGAGCAGCATTAAAACTTAAAACGAATAGAAATTATTACGCCTATGAGGAGCTGACCTCCTCCTAATACCTCGCTCTTTACGCTAAAGTATTTTTAGTAATTTTAACTATTTATTCTACGGCTTTTGTGATTCAGGGATCATTCTTAATGAATTGGGACAAAATTTAAGCTTTAGTGTAAAGAGCGAGGTACTGACGAGGGGGTGAACCCCCTCATATATGTAATAAAAACATGAGAATACAAAAGTTAGTTACGTAAGCTAATCTATAAGTTACGTACATCTTTTACTAATAAAAGTTCTAATTGCCTTTTTAAGTAACCAAAAACTCGGAGGGCAACTAGGCTTCCTCCCCCGCTCTTTTTTCTCAAAATCATTCAATCAAAACTATGAGAAAGCCATTTAGCCAAAAAAAAAAAATAAATATGCAAATTTCGTTTTAATTATTCTTCTCGGAGAGCCAAAATCAAAACATGCATTGATTAAAAAACGTTCAGAAATTAAAAAAAAAGAACAAAGTTCTTTTAACTGAAAGTAAGGAGCGACATAAAAACTTGAAACGAATAGAAATTACTTCGTATATGAAAGGGGCTGCTTCCTCATCAACGCCCGCTCTTTACACTAGAGTTTTTTACTGTTTTAAAAAGAAGAGTTGAGAGAAAGAATCAAACTTTGGCGTAAAAAGTGGGGCGTTGATGAGGAAGCAGCCCCTTTCATATACGAAGTAATTTTTGTTCGTTTTAAGTTTTAATGTCGCTCCTTACTTTCAGTTAAAAAAACTATTTTTTTTCTATTTAATTCGTCCATAGAAGCATTTAATCTTTACGGTTCATGAAATTATTTATTTTCATCTCTCTTCGTTTAGTGTTTCAGTCATTCATTAATAGTTTCACCGTATAATCATCTATTCAAATGCTGTTTCAAAATTAATTAAAAGAGAGGTTAATACAAGTTCACATTTTAAATATTCATCCTAATAATCAATGTTCTTAGCTTATATTTTTAACGTCTCAATAATTTAAAGAAAAGTTAAATTTGTAATTCTTTTTACAGTTTGGAGCTCCACTTTTCTAGCTGGGAACACTTTCTCCGGAGAAAACTCCATGTTGTAGCTAATTACCGGAATAAACCATTGGACAGAGGTGTCTGTTGATCAAGTTCTTTGTAAAGATTATCAGTACACGGTTAATACAAATAATTTTAGCACGAATAAGGCTGTTATTTTTTATTTATAAATCACGGTTATTTTTAATAATTTAATAGTTTTAGTAATTTCAAACCAGTAATTTTTAATAATAATAACCCGAATCTGCGCTTTAACTCGAGCGCCAATCATGTTAGGAAGTTTCTTAGCAGGATGGAAAAGTCTATTTCGTGGAATATCGATAACATTTCCACTTCAACATGTTTTTTTAAAGTAACTAGGGGGGGAGAGGGTATTTTGAAGTGTATCAAGTTTCTATGTTCTTGGTTGTTCTTATTTTCTTGGGCTTGCAAATAACTAGTTGCAATCTGTATTAATTTGACTAGTTACTTAACTTAGTTCTTTAAATCAAAGATTAATTTAATTAACTGGACTTGATGATTTAACAATAAAATAATAACTGGATATAAATCAGTTGCAATAAATAAACCAGTAACTCTATCAAATTTAATTAACTAAACTTGATGATTTAAACAATAAAATAAACTGGATATAAATCAGTTGCAATAAATAAACCCGTAACTCTATCAAATTTAATTAACTAAAGGAAGGGATTGGTTCCTCAATCTTTAATTTTACTTAAAAAATCACTTTTTTTATTACAAAATTTCAAAATAAGGAAAAAACAAAGCAAGATTAAGGGTCAGTTCAAACAGAGTAAAGCTGTTTCAATTGAAAAGTTACCGACGATGAGCAAAAAGGGACAAGCATACACAATCATTAACCAAGTATTGGGCTTCTTGGTATTTTTTTTGTCAAGTGCCTCTTTGCTATTATAAATTATACTCTTTTGATTGACCCTATGCTGGAGGGAAAATGTTGTCAAGTAAAGCTTATCTGCAGCAATTCAGAACGTGTTATGTGACATTTCTGGCCAATCCACTATTGGCTATACTATATAGACTCTTCTCTTGTACAGAACATTTATGACTGATCGGTTCAATCCATTTTGAAGAGGATTTTAAGGTTCTCCGAATGATGAATATTTTAATTTTTTTTCAGAGGGTTATTTAGGGCCTAAATACACACACAAAAAAACATCTCTATCTCCAAACAAAGTATAATGTATAAAATAGAAAAACCTGGTGCCCAAAATAATTAAAATATTTTAAGACTAAGAATGAAGAGTGGTCATAACATAGAAAGTTGTCCTTCAATAGTTTTAAAATCTATCATGATTGAGGAGCGGCGATTGCAAACCCAAAACTTAAAGAATCACGCTCTTCCGATGAGTCTACAGAATTTTGATTTTTAAGCTTAGCACAGATTTTGTATTACATTTTAGTTCATTTGAAGACAAAAGCAGATACTTCTTTCCACTTTTTATTCTGCAAAATGTTTCATGACAAAAAACTGATTTAAAAAAAAAAAAATTCTCGTTTTGTAATAAAAAATATCCTTGTAAAACCTCTTGTCGAGACCACGACTACCTTTTGTTCTAACAATTACTAGCAGTAGTACTTTAATAGGATGTGTGACATAACTGTAGACAAGTTTTGTCTTTGTTTTTAGTTTTAATCGTCATAGAAATGAAATTTTACACTATAAGGGGCTTATATAGTCTGTATAATAGACTATAAAGAGTTTTATAGTCTATATTTGAGCAGAAATCTAAGGTTCTTCCGTCAATTTTTACCTTTCTTGATTTTCTTATATTAAAATCGATTTTTGGTCTACTTTTTCTATTCAATTCTATTTATCAGTTTTATTGAAATAAATTTGAAAAAAAAGCTGGACAACCTCTTTCTAAGGAAAACTATCATCAAGTAAGGAAACAAGCCCTACTCTACTTGAAAATAAATATACCCTTTTCTTGCTTCCAATAAACTTTTTAATGATGACAATTTGTCGAATGTGAAGCGTGACTCTGAAATTTCAAATGCGTAAGTTTAATTTTAACTGGAGTTCATAGACTGAGTTCGTTAAAGATAATGACATTTAAGCCGTTTTTAGGTTCTACTTGGGATTTAAAATCTCCCATTACAAAAAAAAGTTCTTAACAATGCTTTTAAATCTGTACTTTTGTTCTTAGATTTTATCTATACATGCTTAATTTTAGCGTGGAATGGAAAATTGAATTACCAAAAGAAAGAAAGTCAGGGTTTAAATAATTTTTGGTTCTTGATAACTATTTGAAAATTTAACATCAGAAAAAAGCTTCTAAAGAGATTCTCTACTGTGTAGCATTGATCCTAAGCTTCAACTGTGGAAGTTTAACTGTAAACTGAGCCGGCAAAGTGAGTACTAGATTTAAAAGGGATATAAAATTTAAGCATTTGGTCCCTCCTTATTATTCTAAATACAATATTGGGAATAGAAGGTCCTGATAATGTTCTCAGATGTGTAATACTGCTCGTAGTCTTGTGGTCTAAATAGAACTGAGAATCGCTTCTGGCTCAATTTTTCTGTCATCAGAAACTGGCTTTTCGTTCCAAAATAGTTTCAGTTTTCATAGAATGGTCCAAGAAGGCGTCCATTGGATATCTCCTCTTGTAAGTTGTTTGATAGGTCGACAATGTTACGTTTTTGTCAGGGAGCCCTGGTGGATGTTACCAGTCATTGTATCCTACCAAGAAATTGGGACTGTGGGTGTGCTTATAGGGAACCTATATTAAAAGCAATACCGATTGTCTTTCCTAAAGATTTTAGTGGTAAGTAATCATTGGTAGGCTGCAGCTTACTCATAAAATCCGATTTTACGTCCGCTGGTTTTGCAATAAATTTTTTCTGAAGTTCCTGCAAATGGACTCCATATGTGGTAATTACACTTGTGTATGATTTATAATTGGGAGAGGGGCATTTATGTGGCTGGCAAGTAGCCTTTTAGCAGACACAGTCACGATTGCCCTCATTATATAAGCCTCATGTAGTAAGGTTCACGGAAAGGGAAGGATTATTTTCACTGGAAAATGCATGATTCCATTTGAGAAAGATAGAGTATGGCTGTTGCCATACATGTCCTATCATCTACAGGGGTGCAAATGCAACATCAAGCCTGTCAGCATCAACATTTTGAAAGCTGCTGAGTAAGAATGTTTCAACATGGGTATTTTGGCGTTACGAATGGGCTTTTAAGGACAGTGATCAGTCCTTATTTTCTGGTTTAATAAATTTCAGGGTGGAAGTTGCGAATATTTATGATACTATCCACTGGAGGAATTTTAAATCTAATTTATAGGCGAATTTTTGCTTGATATTGATATTTACATGAATAGGTGACTTTAAATGTGGCAAGGATCGCTACTAGCCTTCAAATCAAAGAGAAGCATTTTTCATGTCAAACGCCCTTAAAAGGCCACATCAAAGAACTTTGTCCATGGCACCAATTACAGCCTTCCTTTTCAGTTTTCATTTCCGGATATAGATTCTTAGACATCTAAGGCAAAGAGAAAACTGGTTACAAAAAATTTCCTTAGTTTTAGTACGATCACCTAGCAGTAACCCCAGCAGAAGACCTATACAAGATCAACTGCTTCAACCCAATGAAGCTTAACTCAATTGCGGCAGCCTTTCATTTTGATTTTCTTTTTTAGTGTGTTTTTTCTTCTGCCAATCTTTCCTGTCATAGAGCATAGGAAGGGGGAGGGTATAGAAGCCTGCGTTTATGTATGTTCTGCGTGCTTGATCGCGTGTTTATTTCATCCAAATATATTTATTACCTCACCTTGAAGCCGTTTTACCTCAAATTGCCTTTTTTCAGAAAATAGACACCAAAAGATGTTTTTCCTTCCCAATAACTGTCTTGTAGTTGTATTACTCCTTAGAAGTAGGCTAATTTAGAAAAAAGATCCCATAATAGTAAAATTTGTTAAAGATTCAGGTGTAAAATTTGGAACCACACCATTTCAACATTCTATAATTTTTCATTGGCCAAGAAATTGTGTTTTGGCTTAGAAATTCAAAAATATTCAAACAACTAAATATTATAATATCGTGATTTTCTACACAAAATTCCTTTAAAAACTATCCTATCTTTTTAAATTAAAAAATTAATGAATGAAGAGCTAAAGGAAAAACTTGCTGATCATCACCAAGACATCAATTCTTTTTAATGGAACATAACGATGAATATTAAAAAAGGACGTGGAATAGGATATGAGTTACGTCTGTAGCTCTCCTTCTTCTTCTTAAACTGGCAACTTCAGAGTAAAATGTTATTTTTCAACTTCTTCTCACATTAAAAAAAAAAAAATACAGGATGGGATTTTAAAATCCCTACCGGCGGTGGTGATTTCCGTTTCATGGCCTTTTAGCCGTGGAATGCGATGGGGGCTGGGATCAGCCATTCTCTGCTTTCGCACACACTTCCAGTTTATCTTCCCCAGTTTTCTCTAGGTACACACACTAGTGTACCTTCTCTAGGTACACATTCTCGTAGGCCTATTGAAAGAAAAAAAATGATAGAAATATAGCAAAATATGATTTTTGAGTTGACAACAAACATGATTATTTAATTTTATTATAAAAAATTTACGTTACATGTGCAGTAATTCATTAATCAACTTCAGTTTCTTGAACTTCCACATCTCATCTTTGAGGTAAATATATAAAGCGTGCCCCATGATACTTTACATGTAACATATCACATGTGATCTACCATGTGTGATAGATCATCCCCATGATCTATCACAAACCTATCCACATGCATAAGAGAAGAGATGCTGCTTGGGTCCCCCTTGTCTCATAATGGGCTCTTAATAAGCTTCAGTAGTGAAAATTGTCTATGGTTGGGTACTAGAGGTGGGAAAGGACATCAATAAAGCACAAACATAAACGGTTGAAGCACAAGTATAGTAAAATCACCAATTTTAGAATAAACCAAAGAGTTTTCAGGCAAAACCACCCAATAGAAATAATAACACTAAATTCGGTGATAAATCATCAACGGTGGCAACCCTGATATAGGTTGCCGATTGAGCTGGAGTGTTGAATGGTCTTTAAAAAGCACATCCTATTTCAAGCAGCGAAGAGCCACATCTGATCCCCTGAAGTTTGGTCTGGGTGATATACAATCTAGTGGGAGCTTATAACCATTTATAATCGATAATAATTCTCTTTTCAGGAGAATGGGTTTCCAATACAGTGTATGCTTGGGTAGAGTTCATCAGTATTACTTTATAGTATCATTTTAGAAATGAGACTATTAATACCGGTCTAGTGCTAAAGTCTAGTGCCAAAACCGCAATATCATCAGAAGTACTAATAAAATTTATCACCAGAAGCACAGAAAAAGAGTAATAAAATATCTAAAATGTCAAATAGAATCAATGCATTGAATATTAAGTAGATTGAATAATTGTGCCATGAACAATTCTCTAGTGTTCAATTAAAAGCGACGTGAAAAGATTTACGAACCTCTTTACATACTATAGTTTCGAATATCAACTAAAACAGCATAAGTTTTGCCGAATTTTTTTTTGACAAATTAAACCACTATTTAACTCAACAATAATTGACAGATAATGAAGCACAGCTTTCGGACCCGACGCAAGCCGTACTGTTTTCGAAACACGTTTGGTTAGTTTTTTTAAGGTGTTTCGGAAAAATAACAGCCGTAATAAAGTGGTTAGAATCTTTTTTAAGTCCAAGCCATGTGAAGTCGTTGTGCATGATGAATGAATCCTCCACGAACAAATCAAAGAAACTCAAAAGTAAAGAAGATGGTATCAATTGTGGTACGCAGTTCGTAATCTTGGAGCTCTTACTTCAAATTTATTCAAGAATCTTCTTTCAGAAAATCACGCAATGTTTAGGGAAGGATCTAAATGAAAATAAATTCCAGTTTCACAGCCTCCCCTAGCTAAATATTGATTTCTACCATTTTTGCACCGCAAAAGAAAAATACTGGCCCAACTAGGGCAAAATCCTATCGAGCAAAAGTTTTCACATATACATTCGGTTTTGAATGTCAAAAAGCAAAACATAGAGCGTCCCAGTTTTAGAAGTCGTACTGCAACGCGGCGGAGCAGCTGTCTCGGAACATGGACAAAGTATGTAACAAATTAACTGTTAGTGTAATCCAATAGTAGAGTCTCCCCCACAAGGGATTTAATTTGACTTATTTTACCTAAGACTCTTGCTTGGCAGCGTCACCAGCGCAGAGGGAATCAGCCGTCAGGGGCATTAGCCGTCACCAGAGTGGCCTCTTTTGGGAGAGGGTAGGATCTTCGTTAAGATCGATGCACCGTGTAGTGAGTCCACTGCAGATGATATTCGCCCACTCGCACATGGTGTACGTCTACCTTTGGGTCGTTATCAGCCGGTCATTTACAGGTGAATCAAATGACCGTACCAACAGAGCGAGCGGGACTCAAGTCGGTCTGACAGCGGTGGTAGTTTAAAGGACCAGAGGATCTCCATGTTCCATGTCCTGTCAAGTCACCTAAAATATTTGGTTTTCCAGAAGTGTTTCGTCTGGACAGCATCAACCATCATCATTTGTGACTCAGTCAAAGTCCAAGTCTCTGACGAGTACAACACAATATTTCCTATCGAGGCAAAGTAGATGCGAGCTTTAGTGAGACGGGTGATCTGGTGCTTGTGGAATATTGCTCTCTGAAGACAGCCAAAAACGGCATTTGCCTTTGCCACCCTTGATGATATCTCTGCATCTAGATTTCTATTGAGCAGACAAATGAACCAAGGTAGGTGAACTGCTTGACTATCTCAACATTTTAGATACATACTTCTATAGATTTAAGAGGGCTGCATGGTGTTTTTTCTACAGGCATTATTTTGGTCTTAGTCCAGTTTACATTTAAAACAAGTTTTTCTTTAGCAGATGCTAGCGTTTCCAATTAAGTTTTGATGTCACCAAGATTTTCTCATACCAATGTAACATTGTCAGCAAAGTAAACATCCGATTTCTTCCAGCAAAAAAAAATCCCAAACAGATGCGCCAGCACGGTTTTGATAAGAACATAGTTCTTAGCATACAGCATTATATACACAGAACACAGCACACAGCGTTATATAGCACCTGCAGCCAGAGAGTCATGTATGGATCACCATTCTTCAGGATTTCTGATGTCTGGCCATATAATCCTAGTACTTCGTTGTATTTCAGCTTCTGGATTGCAGATTTCATTTCTTCTGCTGTAAATTCAGTGCCATTGGGGCAGGTGTAGTACTGGTAGCAGCAGTAGCAATCTGGTCTTCAAATTGGTATGGTGATTCTGAGTTTATTAGCTTCTCAAAGTGGTGCTCCCGCTGCCGGAGGCAATGTGATTGTTCGTATATATTCTCGCGACTGGTGTTTCGTAGATACGTTGTAGTCTGAGTGTATCGTCACGACAGCTCACGGAGGATCATGTATGCGGATCTTATGTTCTTTTTTTGACGGCCTCTTGAGGCTCGAGTAGCTTTTTGTCAATAAAGGTCTTAATCTATTTTTGAGCATTCTGTTACGCTCTTTATTTAACTGCTTATATGCTATTTTTTACCCACGAAGACGGGCTTCCGGTCTGCGACCAATAATTGCGAGGGACTCGTTGCTGATCCAGTCTTTTTTCTTACACTGCTTCATTCCGGCAACGCTAGTTGCCGCAGCAAGAGCATTCTGGTTGAAGACCTTCCGTATGCCTTCACTGTCATCGCACTGCTCAAGGACCTCGAATCTAGATATTTCGATCTGATACTGCTCAGCCAGATTATGGTTTGGTTGGAAACGATAGATATCAATTTTCCAAAATGTTTGACTGTTTTCTGTGGCTTTAAGGCAAAGCCTGATTTTGACTGCAACAAGACGATGATCGTATTCCAATATTTGGCACCTCGGTAGGTTCGACAATTCTGCACAGACGACAGCAATCACCGGTGTATTATGATGTAGTCGAACATCGTGTTAATTGACCCATCATGGAACGAAGGAATGGAGCCACAAGGGAATGTAGCACTAGTTTTTCCGATGGTACCTTGACTTCATAAGAGTGTTTCCTAAGGCTCCAAATATCAGAATTGTACGTTCTTTTAGTCTTTTTGAGAGAATTTTCTTCAGAGAAAAGGTGTACATTGGTCCAACCTTTAGTGATAAGCCTCTTTCATTTCTATTGTGAATGTGTACTTATATGCTTTTTGTCATCTTTTTATATTATCTTCAAATACGGTTTTGATTTCATGTCCCAAAAGGGAATGACAGACCTAAATCCATCAGTTCCTCCCCTCCATATGCATATACCCAAACAGTATATCTCAGGAAAGCTTGGCGTATCTGATTTGAAATCTTTAGTTTATTTAATGCTTTATTTACATTTGGCTTTGGAAGATCTTGTGGAAAGGATAATAACATCGAGAAATACCTCTTTAGAAGAAGGTCTCCCTTCATTGTACGTCCTTTCCTTTTCAACTTATTCAAAAGATTCCTCCAACCGAAAAGATTGCAATCAGAACGATCGATTTTTTCTTCACCTTATTCTAAGAATAAGTTTCATTAGATGATTAAAACTCTTATGAATAATTTTAAAGTTCCGACAAGAACAGTCCTTTGCAAGTTCAATTTAGGAAAAGTTTTTGCTATGTGGAAACAAGACGAGGAAATGTCAAAAATAATCATTAATTCCTGGCCATCCAAAGAAGCTGTCGTAGGATGCTAAATTGGAGGGTGCTAAGAGGGTGTCATAGCTTTTCTAACGAAATGACACGGACGTAAGAAGAGTAAAAAAAAGAGACCAGATAAAATGGTAAACACAGAGACTAAATAAAATTATATAGTTACCAATTAAAAACATCATTTATCTCCAAATTTACCAAACCTAAAAAAAATTTCTCTTGCTACCTAGAACAGTTGAAGTTTTAGAAGGATAAAGTGAGACACGAGGCAATCATGGCATTTCATGTTGAAAGAACCTCAACAAGCCTATACTTATGAACTTTTACAGTGGGAAGGGGAGGGATGGGGCTTAAATTTGGCTTTGCTTACATGACGAAAACCAGAAAGAAAAAAAAGGAACGAATTTATTTCCCAGGCCATAATTTTCCAGTCATCCTGACAGCACTATAGCCTAAAATGAGCTCAGATATGGGCCTAGATTGTATATAAAAAATTGCTGATTTTGTGAGATTGCCATTGTATTTAGTGATTATTTCTGATTAACGGTTCGTTCACAATGTCAAAAAGCTAATTTAGGATTTTTTTTATCTAGCAAACTTCTGTTAATAACCTAAGGATACATCCTGGTCCTTTAGAGGCTGGGGATATCAGCAACTGTTATATCTGAAAAGAACATTGAATTGGAAATCAAGCAGTATATTTCTTTTAATCTATCTGATATATGTCTTATTAGCTAAAATTAACCAGACCCCGACCCCAGAAACAACATTCTGTGCATGATACTGGCTTAGACAATCGATTAACTATTGTGAATTTATATAACTTATATTATATATTATATTATTACATATTACATATATTATAACTTATTTATGAATTTTTCTAATAAGGCCACATCTTTTTTTCGACGTAGGAGGCATGATTGGTTTTTGAGAGGGGGGGGGATACTTTCAAGAACCAAAGCTCCCAAAAGCAATAATTGAATGAATATTAATACTGTGCTGTTTCTAAAGGACCAAATTAAAATATTGAATAATAATTTCGTAGTGATTCAACGAACATGTTGAAGAATTTTCCCGCTATCTTCTTTAAACAAAAATAAAAGAGAAAAACTAACCCTCTCATTTTTGTATTTTTACGAACTGGCTTACTTTGCGCGCAGAAGTGTTGAAAATTAAATATCTAAATAACCAAGGTTGAAATCTCCCTAAGATAAGATCCCCCGAATTATAAAAACTACCTTTTAATCGTTTATAGACAGCGCCAGTTCAATGAACATGTCAAATTAAGCTGTAGCTATACAGAGAAAACCAAAATGAAGTTTTATTTGTAACCTCGTTTTAAATTAAAGCTGTTTAACTTTCATTTAACATTGTGCTGTTACAAAAAAATCTCTCATGGTAGCATGGACCATTACAAGAACCTTATATGCCCCTATGGCATAACTTACAACCCTTACCCTCAGACTCTGGCGGATTCTGTCAACCCCAAAGGCCTTATTATACGATCTTTGGACTATTGTTGAACAAATAGCTATCTTAAAATTTCTGATGGGTGCATTTGCGGAAAATACGACGTGGGGGGGGGGGTTCTGCCCTTAGATCACTTTGACTCATAAAAAAGACAATATAATATCTGATTTGTAATCAAATAAGCCCATTCCGAAGTTTTTACGACCGCCCTTTCCATAAAACCATATATGCCCTTGGGGCATAGCTTAAAACCCTTGCGCTGAGGGCTGTGGGGATTGCCATCCCTAACTACGTAATTTCCAGACTTTTCAACTACGCTGAACAAATGACCATCTCAAAATTTAGATGGGACGTATTTTGGGGATTGACTGGCTAGAGGGGGGGGGGCTTACTACCCTCCTTTCGCTTTTGACTAATAAAAAGGGCACTGGCCCTTTCAATTTCTATTCTAATAAGCCATTTGAAGTTTCAAAGACAAGAAATGGCTATCTAAAAATTTCTACCATAAATATCGGTAAAATATGAGGGGAGAGGGTAACCACCGTCGAGAGGGTAATCACTCTGAATCTTAAAAAGGACACTAAAACTTCTGATTACCCATCCAATGAGCCCCCTCCGAAGTTTATACGACCATTCTTTCTATATAAACCTTATTTGACCGCAGGACACAACTCACAACCCTTGCCCTGAGAGCTGTGGGGGGTCTGTCATCCTCA
The DNA here is from genome assembly GCF_032884065.1 of Artemia franciscana. NCBI lineage: Eukaryota > Metazoa > Arthropoda > Branchiopoda > Anostraca > Artemiidae > Artemia > Artemia franciscana. The sequence goes on along the minus strand of NC_088879.1, from coordinate 37,669,749 downwards.
AAGGCAGAACTTCCGGACTTTTCAATTACATTGAACAAAATGGCTATCTCAAAATTTAGATTGGATGTGTTTAGACAAATAATGGGCATGAGAGCGGGTTTAGTAACCCTCCAGTAACTTTCATCTATTAAAAAACGCACTAGCCCTTTCAATTTCCAATCAAATGAGCTCTTTTTGACGTTTCTAAGACAACAAATGGCCGTCTCAAAATCTCTATCAGATGCATTTCAGGAGAATAGGATGTGTGTGTGTGTGTGGGGTGGAGGGTCCACCCTCCGATCCCTCTGAATCTTAAAAGATCAATAGAATATCTGATTACCAATCCAATGAACCCCATCCAAAGTTTATATGACCCCCTTTTATATACCTTATATGCTCCTAGGGCACAACTTACAACCCTTGCCCTGAGGGCTGTGGGGGGGGGGGGTGTTATCCTCAAAGACATAATTTCAGGACTTTTCAACTACGTTGAATAAACTGGCTATCTTGAAAGTTTGAATGGATGGGGTTAGGGAAACGGTGGGCGTGGGAGGGGGGTTAGTTGACATCCAATTACTTTCTACTATTAAAAAGGGCACTAGTCCTTTCAATTTCCGATCGAATGAGCCGTTTTCAAAGTTTCTACAACTCTTTTAATACGAAGTGCCCTAGTGTAAGACCAAAATTCTCCCCCCCCCCGAACAACAAGTATATTGTCCTGACAACGTGATGAACATCACAACGTGACAACAGCGCTGCCTGTGATGAACCATATTTTCTCATGCTCGTAATTTTGGTTTGGTAACCAGTGAACTAAAAAAAAATTATAATTTAAAGAACTAACATAAAAAGTCAATTCTTTTAATTTATATGCCAGCTGAAAAAACTTTTCTTTTTTTAATTCTGGTTGCTGCAACCACGTGTAGCTCCTGCTGTACAGTTTAATGTCACGTAAACGTTTAATATATACGATATGAAGATAAAACGTGGTACGTCCAATTAAAAGACGATAAAAAATTCTGGTAACACTTACCGGTAATTGTCGATTATTGGAAACACACTCAAGGATTACACTTTAAGTAAGGAATAAGTTTAGGGGTTTCCCTTATTCCAATATTTTTACAATCTTCACCATGGTTTCCTAAATTTTTAGTATAATTAAAGTTTCCAGGTTCTTTTCAATCCCCCCTACCCTTAAAGAAAAGAAATACTCAAACACTTGAATTCGTACATACCTGCCTGACATGATACGCAGTCTGTATTGTTTTTTCTTGTCGATAAGCATAAGCATGTTAAAATGACTCAGGCTATTCCATACTACACTGTCCCATAATAAAGCCTATTTTCAGCATAAACATCATAATGAAAAGAACAACAAAGAGTAGTTTCACAAGAATATTTGATTTTACGTTATAACGTTTTTACTTTTATCAAAAAAATCTGGATAAAATTATAATTTGTGAAAAATTTTAATAGTCTCCAATAAAAAAGAGAAAATAGAGAAAGAGGAACAAAAAAGGCTACGAAAGATACATGATCATATTTTTATACTAATCTACTTATCCAAATACATGTTTTTACAAAAATTAAAATAAAAACAAAGTAAATTCTCAGTAAAGCCAATAGCGTCATTACTTTCTTTAAGATATGTGTATTGTGCACAGACGATTCAGATCTGTCCATTATCGACCGCACGACCAACCCTCACCGCCTCTTCCCAAAGAGTTTGCACCCTCGATCTCTCAATGTCAACAGCATCACAAAGATTGTACTGTCTAAAAATACTGTCAATTCTTTCTATCAAAATCAAACTATCATAATCCAGACGTGACGGACGTGGTAACTGCTGTTGTGGAAGTAGCTGCAGTATACCTGGCTCAACATTCCTATTATACTCGCCAAAGGGGTGCGGGGAAAATTTTTCTGCCTCAGCCTCAAGGCGTATATACTCGGTGATGGACACTTCGGAATGCCAGTCTTCTAGTTCGTTTGCCCAGGCTTTTATAAAGGCTAGTCCGTCTTTCAATATATTTGGGAGAGTATTTGAGTTCAGATTACTTCTGCTGGTCCAGTGGTTTGGATCGGATGATAATTCATCGTTCCACTGCAATAGTTTGCACTCTTGAAATAGACGAGTCAGTTCTAATGAATCATCATTCAGCAGCTAGAAAAAAACGTAATTATTCAGCAACTTCAATCTTTTAATTTTAATTATCCAGTTTTGATTAAACAACTTAATTGTTCAGTCAACACAAGAGAATTATTATTAAATATAGTCCTTTGTAGAGTGGTAAAGACGATAAGGTCCACCCCGGGTTCAATGTAGCTTATTGCAACGGATTACAATTGACTTTCGTCATTGATAGCCAATGAAAACTATCAAACAGTTTGTGGTAACGAACTGTAAGTAAGGAGCGACCCAGATCAATAGTACCTGGAACTCTAAACAAACGGAATGTTGATACCAATAGATGCATCAAAAGAATCTGGTTTTTATGTAGATTTTAAATATAAAAGATTCACCATGCTTAGTCTTACCCATCAAAAGTTAAGGGCCTGAGAAAATTTGCCTTATTTGCGAAAAAGGGAAACACCCCCTAAAAGTAATAGGACCTTAGTGAAAATTATACCATCAGATCCAGCGTATCAGAGAACATGCATAGGTTTCAAGCTCCTATCTGAAAAAACGTGGAGCTTGCATTTTTTGCCAAAAGAAAATTATTTGTTTTTTTGTTTTTTGTGTTTGTTGTTTTTTCCCAGAGGTGATCATATCAAGCCAGTAGTCCTAAAATGTCGCTAGAGGGCTCATTCGAACGGAGATGAAATGTTCTAGTGCCCTTTTCGAGTAACCAAAAAATTGGAGGGCAACTAGGCCCCCTCCCACGCTCATTTTTTCCCCAAAGTCACCGGATCAAAATTTTGAGATAGAAATTTTGTTCATCCTAGTCGAAAAATCAAATAATTATGTCTTTGAAGACGACTTAATTCCCCTCAGTCCCCGGGGGAAGGGCTGCAAGTTGTAAATTTTTCCATTGTTTACACATAGTATTGGTCATTGGCAAATATACAAACGTTTTCAGGGGAGATTTTTTCTGGTGGGAGGGGAGAGGGTCAGGAGGATTGGGTTACGAGGGAGAATCTTTCCAAGGAGGAATTTTTCATGTGGGAAAAATTTCCAGGAAGGGGCGGCTGGATTTCCCGACATTATTTAAAAAACAATCAGAAATTAAATAAATTTTTTTTAACTAAAAGTAAGGAGCAACATTAAAACCTAAAACGAACAGAAATTATCACGTATATGAGGGAGTTCTTCCCTTCGTCAATACGTCGCTCTTTACGCTAAAGTATTGTTTAGAAATTTACAAAAGAGCTATTTGTTCTAATTAAACGGCCTTTGTGATTCATGGGTCATTCTCAAAGAACTGGAACAAAATTTGAACTTTAGCGTAAAGAGCGAGGTATTGACGAGGGGGCAAACCCCCTAATATTACGTATATGAGAGAGTTCACCCCCTCGTCAATACCTTGCTCATTACGCTAAAGTTCGAATTTTGTTAAATAATGGCCGATATAAGTAATAATTTGCTTGTGTTATTTTTCGGCCAATCTTAGCATTTAATTTATCTTAAGCTGCTTCATAACTATGATTTTTATGTGATAATAAACCAAAAATATTGTACGTCTCCAGCTTGTGGTTGTTATTAAATAAGTAAAAAAAAACAAGTTTTTTTCCAGCTGAAAGTAATGAACAACATTAAAACTTAAAACGAACATGAATTATTACGTATATGAGGGGTAAAAGATTTTTTTTCCTCATTCATACATTCATTTCATTCATTTGACAATTGCTCAACCTGTTACTTTAATTTTCATAAAAATAGTTTCGATCTCTTTGGCCGTTCTGTTACTATGCCTTACAAAACTAGGTCCGCAAATATCACTAATTTTACCTACATGGAAGAATCTGTTCATGGAGTAATTTCTCGTGGAGGAAGGGAATTTTCCACAGAGGGGCAACTCTGCTTTTTAAAACAATAAAAAACTTTAGGATAAAAAGCGGGGTGTTGAGGAGGGACAGCCCCTTTCATATATGGAATAACTTCTGTTCGTTTTAAGTTTTACTGTCACTCCTTACTTTCAATTAATTTTTTTTATTATTATTTAATATCCTTTCAAAGAGAGTGCTTTTCATTGGGTGTCAGTGATGAAAATCAATTGCAATGAGCTACATACATTGAACACATCGTTTGACTATCTAGACAGGAGGCGTATCCCCCCCTATATGAGAGTACTTGCCTCCTTAGATTTTTGCTCTTACTCCCCTCCCTGAAAAACATTTCTTTGTATTGTTATTAAAAGATATCCTTTTCGGTACTTTAACTGAAAAAAATAGAAAAAAAAATATACAAAATGCCGCAAAGATTTTGAAGAATACATTTTGCCCGCCCCCCAAGATTTGAAAAATACATTCCTCTCTAAATTTCACTAAATTTACGTCCCTGTCAAAACCATGATTTTAAGAATCCCCAGGGTTCCATAGAAGGTCTGTAGACGTTCTGTAAGAGTGAGCTACGAGTAAGTAATGAGGCAAAAATATGGTATACATTGTCCAAGGGTTGTGCAGTGACCTCAACAGTCTCCATAAAAATCAGCTTGTGGTTTAAAGACCAGGAATAAGATTCGGTTTAAACTGTACGAGAGGAGAATTATTTTTGCTTATCTGTACCATAATTTCGAACCGTTCTGCGGAGCCCACGGACTCCACAGCATATTGATTTGTCGGTTTCCCCAGCTGTTCTTTTAATCATTTAGAAATAAACAAATTATTAATTTCATATATTAATTAAGAGAATAAAAATAGACAAAATGAAGATTTGATACTGCTCCGATTTTTCTATTAATCAATTAGCAATGACTAGAATTGCTGTTTCATGAATTTTATCACATTTATTATTTTACTAAGAACAACAGAAAAAAAAGCGTATCGAACTAAAGAATTTTCCAAGGTGCTGGACATTATTAACAATCAATGAAATATTATTTTTACACGTTAAACACATTTTTAATCTTTAGTTTAGCCAATTGACATTAATTAGAATGTTATTTTTACATATTTCATAGATTTATAAAAAAATAACTTCGAAGACCACACTGCCTTTCCATGACGAAAGTAAAACAGTTCAAAATAGGGATGATACCTTTTTATTGACAGTGAATAGATATAAAATTATTTAACTGGATATTTCGAACACATATACAGTGTTCATCATCAGCAGTAAAACTAAGTTTTACTGTTAAACGTTTTGCTGCTGATGATGAACACTGTATATGTGTTCGAAATATCCAGTTAAATAATTTTATATCTATTCACTTTCAATAAAAAGGTATCATCCCTATTTTGAACTGTTTTATAAAAAAATTTACCATAAGAATTTCATAAGCACCAGGATGAAAATTTTTTAACATCACTAACTTCCACTTAAAAGTAACAAGCTTCTGGGAAACTTTGCAACAACAAGATTACTTCGAATGTCCTTTTAAACCGACAAAATACAAGATCGATGCTAAAATGACGAAAAACAAAAGCCAAACTACAAGATGTACTCCCCAGACCATGAAAAAGAAAGCATGCTAATAGAAAGAAAGACTACGGCAAGAGAAGTATGATCTCTTAAGTCCAGCTGAGTCAAACAAGATAAAAAAGAGACTGCAGTATTTGTCCGTCGTAAATTCCTTCCCCAGTCGTAAATTTTAAATACAGACAGTTTTCCTGGAAAGGTTGGACTGCCAAAGAGGCTAAATTATCTCCAACACGTTTTCAGTGAACAGTATGGGGGTGAAAAACAACTAGGCATAACGCCGGAATGTCGCAGTAATTAAAAAGCATGATGAGACAATAGCAAAAAGACCCAGTTAAATTAAATCAAGAACGCAAACACCAAAATACTACGATAAGAGACATATCATATGCTACAAAATTCTACGAGAAAGTCAAACAAGTTATAAAGAGAGCATTTCTGAAATGATTGAACTACTAAAGTTGCCAAATTGTATCCACCAAATTTTCATTGAACTAGTTAGGGGGGGGGGAGAACAAACTACAAATAATCTCAGGATTTCAAGATAATTCGTTGAAAGAATTGCAAATGTAATTAATGCAAAAAGTTAAACCATTATCAAAAAGTTCTTGGCGACGTACCATAAGTAAGCAGCGATGCGGCTCAATAATAACCTAAACTTGTAGAAACAGGGGGCTGATAACAATAGATACATCAAAAGAAACAGAATTTTGGTGCATAAATTCACATCAGGTTTAATTTTATCGATTAAAAGTTACCAGCCTGAGCAAATTTGCCCGATTTTTTAAAAAGGGGGAGACACCCCCAAAAACATCTAGTGATCTTAATGAAAATCAAAGCATCAGGATTAACATTTCAAGGAATCCTTCAGTAAGGGTTTCAAGATCCTGTATACAAAATTGTAAAATTTTGCTTTTTTTTTACCAGAAGAAAGATCACGGATGTGCGTTTATTTTATTTTCTTCAGGGGTGATCGTATTTAACCAATGATACTTACAGCTACAGATATTTGAAAATATACATTTAATTTTTGAAGGAGAGATTTTTATGTTTTGGGGAGGGTAGCCCACGTGGGAGGATATTTCCATGAAGGATTTTTCCTCGGGGAGGGAAATTTTCCATGGAGGAGAGATGGATTTCCCGGCATTATTTAAACACGATCGGAAATCCAAAGAAAACAAGTTTTTTTTTTAAACTGAAAACAAGGAGCAATATTAAAACTAAAATCTAACAGAAATTATCACGTATATGAGAGGGGTTACCCCTTCCTCAATATAGAATTTTTTCATAACTTTTAAAAAGGCTTAGCATTCTAATTAAACGGCCTTTGTGTTTTAGGAGTCATTCTTAAATAATTGGAAAAAAGTCAAATTTTAGCGTAAAGAGTGAAGTACTGAAGAGGGAGAAACCCCCTTCATACATGTAATAGGTTATATTTGTTTTAAGCTTTATTTTGGCTCCTTGATTTAAGTTAAAAAACAACTTTTTTTCCCAAGCAGAGATGAGTGCAACTGCGCCACCACGGGACTATTGTTTATATAAATCGTTTTTGTTTCACTTAATCCATTATTTTCGACGAGGAAAAAATTGACAGTTCTCCCTGTAGTACTCGAAATTAGTAAGAGTCCTTTGAAGCAAAACATATTCTGCTTCTTTCGACTGATGTCTTAAAAAATCTAGTTTCAAAAAAAAAACCTTAGTTTAATCAAAGACACAACATTACAACAACGAAACTACTGTTTCTACACGGCCTACTGCCTAAATGAAATGGATAGTTGAAAATAGGGTTATGGCTGGTATCTCGGGCAAATATCCAAGAATGCAAACTAGTCAAGGGATTTTTATTCAAATGACAAGAACAATACTTGTTATTAAATGTGTTTTGAGCACCAGATGAAAAAAAAATACTCCTATTTCCCAAAATTCCAGTTTTCTTACCCACCCCCCCCCAAAAAAAATTATGAATTTCCAACTAGATACCCGAGACGAGACAGGGTATGCGGGAGCCAGCGTTCCTCCTTGAAAATCCCACCCTCCACCTGCGGAATATTCTCCGCCAGATAATTCCCCCACACGTAAAATTGACCAGCCACAGAGAAAGTACAAAATGGACACCTCAAATGTCTATTGCATTTCCTAAAGGGTAACAAAGGACCAGATATCAAAAATAGTTTTAGGACAGGGACTGTTTGGTCTCCAATCACTTTGGACTTGCAACAAAAAAAAGGACTAGAACTCTCAATCCAATGGAATGAGCATCCTCCGAAGTTTTTACGACCACGAGGGAATTAAGAAGGGGCAGCCCATCTCCTATACGGATTAAAGTGTGCTAATTTTGGGGTGTAATCCTACTCTTTACTTTCATAATAACAGCACAGACCAGAAATCAAGTGGAATTAAATATCAATTTCTACCTCCACCCCCTTTCTTAGAACTAATTCCGTATTTACCAGAAGACTCAATAAGAGTTAGGATGTTTGGAAATTAAAATGAACCATTTGATTTTAAAAGGTTTGGAAAGAGTGTCTGCCCTCCAATCACTTTTGAATTTTAAAAGGGCCCAAAAACTTTCAATTTCCAATTGAATGAGCCCCCTCCAGAGTTCATGCAACCACCCTTCCCATAAAAACTTTACATATTAACAACAGTCAACTTGCATAGCTTACAGTTCTCGCCTCGGGGGCTGGAGGGGGTTTTCAAACCCGGAGACATCGATGTTTAACCTTTGAACCATTTTGAACAAAATGACAATCTCAGAATTTTGATTGGATGCGTTTGGGGAAAAAGCGGTGTGGGTGGTGGCTTGTTGCCCTCCGATCACTTTTGACTCTTAGAGAGGGTACTAGAACTTTTAATTTACAATTAAATGAGCCCCCTCCGAAGTTTTTACTACAAGCAATGGTATTGCTTTGCCTCTGACTTAAACAGGTAAACAGAACTTTCAATTTCCCTTCCAAAGAACATCCCTAATTATCCAAGAAAATTATGGGGGGAGAGAGAGAAATTTATGGGAAGAAAACGCCTAGCCCCAAGTATACTTACCCCATTACGTGCAAATATCGTCACCTATTACCTGCATACAATCCTAGCAATAACTAGATCTACGTTGCATGGGCGACGTGAGGTGTTGCGGCAACCTTTGTTCGGCTTTGCCGAATAGTGTTGCGAGAACAACACTTTGGTTTTGTTTCCTCGCATTGATTAAACGCTTAAGTTGTTAATGTGTAAGGATCTTAAAATAAATACTAGGTACACAAACTCGCAAAAGTTGCAAACCCCTCATTGCAACCAGAAAAAGTTGCAAACCCCTCATCGCTAAAGATGATTGTAGCCTATCAGCCGACTATTTCTTACAAGTCATAGGTACACATAATATACAAATAATACGTACACTAAGTAGCAAAAGTTACGAACCGCTCATTGCCGAAGATGATCATGAGCTCACAGCCGACTGTTGCTTAAAACTTCCCTATATGTCTCACAATTTGGTATCGGCCTATTTTTGGTTTCAGTGTGTACCTTACTACTGAAGTTGTCAACCCCTTTAAAACCTTCAAACTGGTATATGTCATGAAGGAATTTTTCTACCAAAAGATGGATGACATATACTTTGATCAGCTCATCAAGAGCTATCGACTACCGTTGAAAAAAATCTATCTGTCTTAGTTCAAAAGTTGACTTTTTTGCCGTAGGCCAAGTATCTAACATCATCACTTAGAGAGGAGCAAAGGATAATCTCTAATTTCTTTAGCAATGAAAGAACTTTTAAAATTTAAAAGGCACATCTGATACCATTTCTCTACCGCAATCCTAAGTGCAAAAAAACGAATGATAAATTCAGCAGGAATCACGAACAGAAATAGGTAGAAACAATAGATTTTTGACCCCAGGCAAGAGTTCTACGAAGCTTTCCAAAATGCAAAGTCATATTGATCAATCCTGCCTTGTGCTGGTTATTTGACTGTAAAGATTGTAAGG